>NW_027192143.1:1421838-1517502 GCF_041956525.1 Rhizomucor pusillus | reverse complement strand
AAGTCAGTGCCGACGAACGAGCGTGTTTATAAACGCGTCTATGGACAAAACTTCTGTAACTGCACAAAATCTTCCTTTTGATAGTCTATCATATCGCCTTTGAAACGGTCTTCGTCTATTGCTCCGTTGTCTTCATGTTCCAAACGTTGGAGCAGACATTTTTCTTTTGAGCACCTCGTTGCGTAATGACCAGACGAAACAGGCTCTTTACTCTGACTCACAATCTTCACAGTGTACCCGCCGACAACCCCAAGCTGGATGGCATCAAGAGAGCAAAGCCGTACTGCTTAGCATTTTCGTGCCAACGCGGCGACGAAGAGCAGTTGTGATATCTGCATGACAGACGGTGTTTGAATTGACGTTGGCTGGTGCACGTGCACGTTGCACGACAAGTCGGCGCATAATTGTCGTACAGAGATGTGGCGAGTACGTACGAATTCCTTGGAAGCTGAAGAAACAGAATCTTGCATCAAGAACATACATTCAGCTATGAAATATAAGAGTAAAGGAATCAAAGTTGGATTGGTAAGACAAGAACAAAAATGTTTCATAGTCATGTGATATCGCCCTCCCCAAGGAATTTGACAGAGGCGATGCTCAGAAAAAAAAAGAGAAAAAAGGAAAATGACAGTACTCAAAGGCTTTACGGCAATGGAGGTGGAGGAAAATAGCATATATATATATTAACATCAATGTTGAGAAGCAGGCTACGCAGTAAAGAGAGTATGTTTGACAGGAATAGCCTGGCTCTCAACGAGTTGCAATATGAAAGTGAGCTGTTGGAAGAACCTTTGACAGAGCTCCCAAGAAAACGTAAAGCTGCAGTAGCCATGATTGGAATACGCGTCCGTAATCTTGTTGGGACCTAAGTTTCAAGTGTGATAATCATCATAGCTCTCATAGTCGGCAAAGAAGCGGCCCTGACTGGAAGGAGAACAGGCTGCTGCGATGCTGGACTCTGTCAAGTTGTCGCTCGCAACACCCTCCAAAACGCAAGACAAGACGTATAAAGTAGAGAGATGGAAGGCAGGCAGTAAAATATGGTAATTCCATATGAGAGTACAACGAATTTGATAAATACCATCAATCTTGTTTTAGCAAAAACATAGAAAACTGTGGTGGCTACATACGCAGCGAAGTCTCCAAAATGCCACGTTGTGACCGGATTGGCTGGAATAATAGACTTCCGATCAACAAGCAGCGCTGATTGACTTGTTTATGCACAGACGATGCCAGCAAACCACTTAAACCAACTATCTTTATTATTCTGGAAACTGGTTGTCTAGAAGCTCACGGAAAGAAGGCAGAAACTAGTGGGTGGAAGTATGTCATATCCTCAAAAAAAAAAACGTAGCAGGTTATGGAACGGTCCGCTTATCCTTTTAATGACTTCGATGATGACTGTGACAATGAAATTGGGCAAGAAGGTATAAATGAAACAGATTCGTTAGAAATCGATGAGTGAATGGGTAAATTTATTTTTCCTGTGCTCCAGCATCGCAACATCGCATATGGATCTCTAGAACATGAACAATTTGTTTCCATGTATTGCGTTCAGTAGCGTATCAAATGATGTGGAGACCCATCAAGGCTATTGTTCCAATCCTCCCAGCTCGTTTGTCAAATACCTGAAAGACTTGCCTAGATGTATATTCATACTCAAAAGATCACCATTCTTAATGGTGTTGAACTATGCGTGCATAGATTTGCTGTCGACATTTCCAGCTGTCTTCCAAATCAAAGACGTAGATATCTCGTGAAAAACAATATTCTGTAAACACAATCACCAAAAGGATTCATTAGAATACAGTAGATAATATATAAACGCAAAAAGAAGGGAGGTATACAAAATCTGTCTATAAACATCAACGATCCAGTTTATCCACAGGGTAGAACTGATCGATCTTGGATATCCAATCGATCATATCGGAATGATCGGGTGCTTGAAGCAAATAAGCATTGTTGCATGTATACACCGCAAATACGTTCGAACGCTGTGTATTAAGGGACTGGTTAGAATTGAGACGGTCACTTGTCTTGCTCAAAACTTGCCTGAAGCAGATCCTCTAGGTCCTTCTTATAATCTACTCGAACATTGTTCAGATTCATCATCCCCAGCTCCTCGATTTCTGATTGTTCTTCATATACTAGGATGTAAGGGCTGACACCTTATTGTCAGATAACTGTAATTTCAAATGCAGCTTGTTCTAGGTAACATACCGCTTTAGAACAAACCATCGTTTGATCCATTCCTCGCCACCATTCTTGGGTTGTAGAAGATATCCTCTTTTCGTAGTAGTGACGCTGCAATCGTCATCGCTCAGTTTGAGTATTGCTATAGAAATGCTTTCTTCACATACCTCGGAATCACACTGTAAACTTGTGCATTTAACTTTGCAGTTCCTTCCGGCCCGTCTTCCGGACTAGGAGTCTGCGGCGAAGAAAGTACTTCAGGAGGTTCCTGGGATATTACGATCTATAAGCAAGCATTTGATGTTAGACATATATCTGCGGGAAGCCCTGTATACATATATATATGAAAGATTACCTCTGGTAGCCTATCTGGTTGCGAGATCCACAGGCCTATCACTTTACGTACAAGAGCGTCCTTGTCAAATTTGTCCGGTATTGATTTTGCAGCGTCCAGATCAATTATTTGACTGTTTCTGTTGGCCCTGCTGTGCTGGCGCTCCCACAAAACGAGGTTATGTTTTGTCGCAGAGACTGCTTCGCGAAGGAGCATCTTGCGACGGGCTTCCCGATAATCATTGACCAGAGAAACGCTTCGCGGTTTCCATGGTCCCAAAAATTCTTCGCCACGAACGTACTTGGTAGCTGTATTCAGACGCCACAGGTCTTTGGCGTGTCTCGTAACTGGAGGCTTTAGATGCGCAACAAATATACTCCTCAGTTTTCGGGTCTTTCGCTGTGTCGAGCCTGCAAGGAAACTGCGTAGCACACCAAGATTATCGCTGGCGTTTGAGTCTCGGCTGTAGATTTTGAGCGCAATTTCTGTCTTGAATTGAAGCGGTGCTACGCAACGATCGCATTGAACTTGCCACGACAAGGTCACGAGCACTCGCTGATTCGCTGGAGTTGTCTTGTTAAGGATCTGTGATCCATGAAGGGAGCTATCCCAGCTGCCTTGGGCACACAGGATACCAGTGCCATTTTTGCGGTATTCATTCGTTTGTTCTGGAAACAGCTGCACACATACATCGGCGCAGCTGCTGCTCTCGTCACTGGCATCAATAGCATTGCCGTTGTTATCCACTAGACGAGCCTTGCTGATCACAACGTTGCTGATAGTATGCCAGGTGAACTGCCGCCCAGAATCATGTACGAGTTCCAGTTGGATTCGTCGTTGCAACCCTTGTCGTAAAGATAGATAACCTGGATCAGATGCATCCTGGGATATCACTGCGACCGGTGAGTATTCCCCTTGAGGCGTCAGCTCCAGTATCTTGATCCAAGCAATGATATCATGTCGCTCCTCAAACAATAGTCCTTCGGTAGGATCCGTTCTATCAATGACGCTTTTTCGACGTCTCTGTAGCAAACGGTTTACTGGCGTTAATGTATCATCTCCTTTGTCGGCTTCTTCTTCTTTGATTTCTTCCAATGCAGACAAGTTTGACAACCGTCGAATTGATGGAGTATCTATCTGCTGCTCTCGTTCAGCATCCGAATCCAATTTGTCGTACAGAAAGTCGGGCTGCGCGCGTCCAAAGACCTCTATAACTAGGCTTCCATGCAGTATGTTCTGCAATATATCGGCAGTGACAGTGAGTGATATAGTTTGCGAATGATTGAAGCGCACGACGGAATCACCGAAATTGCTTGTTGGATCTGTTGCGTAAACTCGGTCTGCGGCCTCCACATGCAGTGCTGCTAGGTGGAACTGAGCATGAACTAGCGTAAAGTCCTTCTCAGAAACACCAATCAGCTCCAAAATCCGAACTTCAAACACGAGCTGCTGTCCAATATGTAAAAAGCATGCGAGATGTTTTGAATTGTCATTGATAGGTAGCTGACGTGCGACTGAGCGTGCAATTGGAGCGACAAGCACTTTCACTTGGCCCATTACCCGTCCTGTGTTTCGACAGATAACATCCACCACGCTCTCGATAGGCACTTGGAATGCCAAGTTACGAATAGGGAGTCGCGCCAAGCCGATTAGTGTGAAACGAGGGCAAGGATTTTCGTAAAATGGATCCTCCCGATTGAAATACTGCTGGAGTTGCGGCTTTTCAGAGAAATCGTATAAACTGCGCATCAGCTGCAGCCGCTGTTTGATCTTATCCAGTGACCATATGTAGCTAACTTGGTGCTGTATATCCATCACCACGACTCCAATGCATGGCTTCGTTTCTGCAATCAGGCTTTTATCTGCTTGTCGTCCGAATGGCTGCAAGGCGGATGCAGACTCCCAGAACGACACCGCATTTGCTGAGGTATCATCGTGCACGACGGTGAATTGGTACACCACGTTCTTGCCGAGCTCTTTGGAAATCACATTGGCTTCTTTGATCACAATAGCATTTGATAAAATAGCCTCTGCCATGGAAACATAACGCAGCGAGCGCCACTTGTTGACCGCCGTGCGTGCTAGCTCCATCTGGCCACCTGCGCCTATGGGCGAGTATAATGGCGATTGAGGGCTGACGCCAGGCGGTAGATGCAGTGATATACGCTTAATTTTTGACTCATATACTTTCTTCTGATCATCCAACAACTTTTGCATTTCTGCCTTGACATGCTGTAGCTTCTCCTCCATGGACCTCTTTTCTTCCTCCAGGTCTTGACTTTGCACGTTTGCTTGCTCAACCAGTCGAATACGCTCTTCGTATTCTTGTTTTTGGAGCTCGAGGCGTTGCTGCATTTCTTCCCGAGCAAGCCGCAAGAGCTCCTCGGTATCCGTCGTCAAGTGACCGATATCCATGGATAGGGTATCCGTTACGTCTTCTGCAGCAGTTGGTGCTGTCGAGACTGTTCCCATTCGGAATGAGGACATGGACGTCCTCGAGATACTGTCATCGTCGATATCTGTGCGAATATCTGATGTTCTCTTTCGCATCAGTCGTAATTTCGAAATATCGTCGAAAACTTTTTCCAGATCTTCGTCGCTGAGACCTCCAAAATTAAACTCGTTGCTGTAGTGATTAAGGACGGCCTCTCGACGAGCAAAATTCCAATCAATTACTTCTGTCAGAACGCTTTCCTGATCTATTGCAATTGCTGGAGATCCAGGCCGGCTTTGGTCGTCAAAATGTTCGCGTTTGCTAGATACCGATGATCGCACGGACCCTGTTCGTTGTAAATCACGTTCTTTGCGAGCTTCTTCTGGATGGTTGAAGCGGAAGACATGATAATCGCCAATAATTATACGGAATCCGCTGTGAAGCTCTTTTGGTTGCAAAATGCGCATGCCATTCACCATAGTCATCGCTCCTTCATTCGGATGAAGCGTAACAGTGCCGTCTATATTCTTAAATACGCAGTGCTTGTCATGAATGTTTGGTCCGCTCAGTCGAATATGTGCATCTGATGTTTCTAGACGTCCTACACGAGTTTCTCCAGGATTGATCTTATACACGAGACACTCGGACATGAGTGGGTCCTCCTTTAAATTGACGAGATGCGGAGCCTTCTTGGGTGTATACACTCCAACGTTGCCCTTCTCGACCATAATACCGAGTTCTTCCAACGCCTCTTCGCGTTCTTTGTGAATTCGTTCTGTTTTGCTGAGCTTTTCTTCCCATGTCTCATTGAGTTCGTTCAATAATTTCTCTGATAATTGCAGTTGATCTACAACCTCTTCTTTCGTCAGTTCTTTGACTTCGCCGTTTAGACCTGGGAAGACGATGCGTTGTGGTTCTTTTGGCTGCGGGGTTGCTGCTGCTGCTTTTATGGCTTCGATTCGACCGGCTTTGTTTTCGCTGGATAGCAGTTTTCCAACTTCTTCTGGTGCATAAACTTTCAAAGTTTCGCGCAACGCATCTAATTCTTGTTTCAACTCTCTTATGAGCTTTGCATTTGGATCTTCGTTCACAACAGGTTTGTTTCTGATCTTCTTGGCTTGATCTGCGTATCGGAGCGTACTGAGGGTCTCGTCGTAATCGGCAGGCGAGATAGCCGCGATCATGGCAGTTTTGGAGTTGCCTCCCAACGAATCTTTCAGCAGCCATGTTAATACCTAAGCAGTAAATATATTAATGTCAATACATCATACGCAAATTACGATGTTTAGGATTCTATTACCGAATCTCTGTAAGGAATGAACGCTTCCTTTGGCTTCTTGCTGCTACGTTTTCCGGATTCGGTATTTGATTGTTCTGCTAGACTCGCAATGACCTTGCCGAGTGTCGTCAAGGATTTGTTTATGTTGGCACCCTCTTTGAGACGCGTACCCGTTGCGCCGGTCGAGTTTGCACGCTCGCTACCGGCAAGATCAACCAGACTATTTTGATCCCATAAGTTTCTTGATGTGATCACATTCCCAGGATTTAAGTACCTTATTCTCGCCACCTTTTCAGAAGATAGTTTGGCCGCCCTGTCGGTTTGCTTTTGCGTCAGAAATATTGTGAACACTGCGTGAGATCTCGAAGAAGATTCGTTCATGTTGGTTGCAGCCACTGTTCGTGCCTTTCCGATGGCGCTTTAGATGGACTTTCTTTTTTTTTCTTCAATCATCATACTTTAGTTTACCTTATTTCCTTCACTCATTAGGTGGTCAATATCTTCATAGGAATTAACGGCCAATCTTGAAAGATCTTCAACGTAAGGGCCAAGACTGGGATGCTCTCTCACTTTAAGGTTGCCCTTGTTTCTCGGGTTCAAGAGATCACGGACTTTTTCGTTATAAATTTCAATGTAGGATACTTCCACCTGGAATGTTCGTTCCTCTGTTGTCTCGTTTTCGATTCGAGTGAAGAGTTCCAAGCATGTGCGTGGAATGATACCTTTGTCTTCGTATCCCATCTAATGAAATGTCTCAGTTTCTCTGACTGGCTAGCTAATTAACTTTTTAAAGTTCTGTAACTGAGTACCATAGAATATGATTTTCCTGATCCCGTCTGTCCATCTAATTCAAACCGTGATTAATGTGCCTTAAGCTTTCGATTCAAAAATCTCAAACACATACATGCAAAGATACAGCAATTGTATCCATGAAATGCATGATCGAGCAGTTCACGGCCAAGATCATTGTAAACCGTTGCTTGATCTGCATAATCTGGGTCGTTTTTATCGGCTGACCAGTATGATTTATCAAAGGTGAACGCCTTTTGGTCGTTTGGGTTGCCAGGCTTGCTGAGTATGGTCTGGTTGCCGTCCATACGCACCAGGCACGTTGCGCCGCGAGCGAGTTCTGGCGTTTCCTTTCGTGTCAAGACTGGTTTACATTGCGCTCCTATACAAAGAAAGCCGTACCTCTTGAGTTGAGAGGTCTGCAACGCACGACCACCTTGATGTTCCCTCCGCCACTCATTGCGTTTTGGCCGATTAAAACAAGCGCTTGGTCTCCGTCACTTTCAACTCGTGTACCAAGATGAGTAGTTTGCTGTTTCGAAAAGAATAGAAAGTTTGAACGAAAAGTTTTTGGCAGCCGTCACCAGACCTGTCGAGTTGCCTGGAAAAAAGGGCATTTCCGCGCTTTTCCCTCCTGCGTTTCGAATGGGTGCCTGGATTGAGTTGGTTTTGCAGCTCAGCCTACAGTCAAACTTCCACGACGTATGCAATTTCGCGTTGTTGCACCGGGGTAATACGAGGCGCAAGAATGGCTTGTTGCTTGATATTAATTAATAACCGTTGCTAGGATTTGACGAGCGTCTCTGACATTTACCACTGATCTGACGTTTCCGACAAGCTATTCGGCGGCAATTTCTACAGCATGCATAACGCGGGCGCTTCTTAGCACACTTACAAGCTCAACCTTTTAATACTAAAATCATTAACAGTATAGCTAAGAGACGTTTGTGAAACTATGTGTGGTCAAATGAAACAAAATAAAGGTGACAATAATAGGAGAGTTTTGCTGACTTAGTTTCGACCAGAGCTTTCCCGTGCGGCCTTGATGAGTGGTGTCAATGAGCATAATGGATCAGCTTTAGCCAGAAATGGATGTTCCAGCATCTCAGAAGCTGAAGGCCTCCTTTCAGGATTCACTTGCAGGCATTGTGACAAAAAGTCTCGAAATAGGTCGCTCAGGGACTCTGGGCTTTGCAGTTCTGGTGTGCCGTTGGTGGCTATCAAGTACAAAGCGCGGATAGGACTTTCATTCAAGTACGGCGGCTCGCCCTCAACCATTTCAATGGCCATGATACCCAAAGACCAGATATCGACCTGCGGTCCATATTCCTTTCTTGTTACGACTTCAGGAGCCATCTGTAACAAAACCAAAAAGCAGAACGATCGACGTTAAAAAAACACAAATCCGGAAGCCTTGACTTGTTTCAGGGTAGTGACTCACCCAGTAAGGTGTGCCCACCATAGTTGTTCGCTTAGATTGACTGTCGTTTAACTGTGCACAGAATCCAAAGTCGGCTTAAGGAAACTATCAGCAAATTCGGCTCGTCAAGATAATAGCCATGAAACTTACTAAGCTTGATGTCTCCTTCCAGACTGAGAAGAACATTATCGCTCTTGATATCTCGATGGATAACTCCAGTCGAGTGTAAATGCTGCAATCCTTTAAGTACTTCCGTACAGACAGCTGCAATCTGTTCCTCGGACATCATATTGCAGGTGACAACGTCTGTAAGGCTTCCACCCTCCATATACTCCATAACCACCCATAGATCGTCTCTCCAAAGATACGAATCGATAAAGTTGACAATGTTTCCGTGCTGGGAACGCTTCATGACGACGATCTCGTTAATGATGAGTTCCTTTTTGGGCTGTTGCTCCAAATTCATTTGCTTGATAGCCACGGGCTGTTCATGTTTTCCGGATCGACGTGCTGTATACACTCCTCCAGAGGCACCCTGTCCAATCTTAACCATGTCGGTGTAGACTTTGGTAGGATCCTCAAGGATACATATTTCCTTGAGCCGTCGAATCACATCGCTATTTTTTGAAGATCGAGGAGTGCGAGAAATTCGTTTTTGAGGCGTTATCGTCGTTGGTTTGGCTACTGAGGATGAGTTTGCACTAGCGGCTGCAACCGTTGTCTCTTTGGTGTCCTTGTCTTTAGCTTCCTCTACACTCGTGTCTTTAGAGTCAACATTTGGCGAGCTATGCTGCTGCTGCTGCTGCTGCTGCTGCTGTCCAGTCCGGTCCATCGTATGTTGCACAGAGTCTGGATTGACATTATTTGTGTCAGATCAGGGGAAGCAAAACAATGCGCCTTGTTCACGACACCACTTACTACATATTGTAGACGCACGAGAGACCTACATGGAGAAGCGAGATCAGATAACCAAATAATCTTTTGACGCATGTTCGTCTTATTTCAAGTTAAGGAACGATTATCTTTACCCTCTTCTCACGGGCTCGTGAGTCCAAAAGACTCGCACGAGGGTGATCTTTGGAGGTGTCTTTCTCGGAGGAAGCTTTAGCGGGCGGAGAGATATCGCCTTTGGATTGCCCCATTGCAGAAAAATCGGGCATGGACGGTTTCTCCTTTGGTATCTTCTGCCAGACAGCTTCGCTGCTTCGGCCATGTGTTTCCTGATAGAACTCGATAGCTTTAATGACAGCCTATATTGAATCAGCAATTTCAGAACTTATTAGAATCAATGCGAGCTACTTTGAGCATTTGTTCATCTACCTGCGGGTTCTGCTCTTGTTCCTTCTTTGTGATGCCACTGCATTTAATCAGAGTGTTCCATTCTTTAGGAAGACCTGTGAATTCGCCGGTGCTTGAATCGAATCCAACGTGAGTAACGTGGCGTGTGTTGTAAGGAGAAGATATATCCATGGATTTATTGCTCCCGCTGCTAGGCGAAGACGGCGTCTGTGTATGACTTGGAAGCAAACCTTCAATGCCCAGTTTTTAGATCGTTCATTACATGCATGCAAAGAGACAGAACTGGATAACTTACCATTCACGAACCTCCCAAATACATCCTTCAATTGTGTTTTATCTCTCGGTCTGTCAGGTGACAGACCTTCATTTTCAGTTGCAGAAGATGGTATCAGTAAGGAAACAGCAGATAACGAGGCTCGGCTGCCGAGACTCGGTTTGGATGATTGTTGCTCGGCATGTCTGCTTAATATATATACTTCGTTTGGTTTTGTTCCCCACGGGCAGGACGATGGTGAGATGGCGCCTGTGTTGTATAGCTTGGTGACATGAGATTTGGAGCTGATGGATAATGTTCGAGAAAGCGATGGAGTTGACTTGTGAGGTTTCAAAGTTTGGCCTGAGGACGTATTCTTATTTCCAACACCAAAGACATTGACAAGAGAGCGGCGAGAGTTGGATCCCTTTATGCTGAAGCGCGCAGTGGGGGCTGCATGTGTCCAATATTAGTTTTGCCGCAGGGCTTCCAGTCTCGATATAATACTTGCATTGATAGTTGCTTTGATTATCCATCATGTGCAAAGTAGTACTCAATGAGAAGAGATGTTTGAATAGGGTGGGAGTCAGTCTTGTTCGACATCCTTTTCGGTAGAATAAGGGAGACGCGGTCAGGGGTCACCGTCCCTGTGTACAT
Organism: Rhizomucor pusillus; assembly: GCF_041956525.1. NCBI lineage: Eukaryota > Fungi > Mucoromycota > Mucoromycetes > Mucorales > Lichtheimiaceae > Rhizomucor > Rhizomucor pusillus. The sequence continues at coordinate 1,506,844 of NW_027192143.1, read as the reverse complement.
CTTTCAGAAAGGGGCAAACACATTCGTAGTAACAAGTTTCGCGCCGCAAGGATCTTCAGATCAGACTGACATAATAATAACAGGATCCGAGTCTAGATATCTATAATCATCCATGTCAGTGTCATCGAACTGCTGTGGCGTTCGCTATTCAAAAGCTTTGCAATCCTCACAAGATCGCTGCTCTCACGCAGACATCGAAAGTCTTTCGATATCCACATAATACGATACATCAATTAAGCACAATTGCTAAAAGTCAAATTTGCACCTTGAAAGCAGTAACGGATGATACCGCTGTCCAGTGAGCCTCTCGTCATTTAGAAAACTCTCCTCTACTGGATATTCCGCTGCAGATCCTTGTCACTCTTCTCACCCTTGCTGATCGAGCCCATTTCAGGTAATCCGTAGCTCAAGGCTTTTGGCTCTCTCAATGGCACAAATGATGTAGCATTGCATATATACGATTGAAAATTTTATAAAAGCAGTGAAATACACGGAAGGATATCATATCAAGGTTTGAACCATGCTGTTTGCCACACTTCGAAAGATGACTGGGTAGTCCTCCGAGAGGCGCATCATATGTAACAATAACCTTGCATATGGTGACGGAGAGACTTCCCTATAACAGATCTGCATATTGGAAGAAGAACTACATTGTGTTGTTGCTAACCAGAGGCGAGCTATTTTACTGACTATCTCCACTGATAACTACTAACAATGACTATATGGGATCCACATTACTGAACATATCATCCGATGTTTACCTTCCAGAACGATTTACCAATCCTAAAATCTGCACAGAAAACAGCATCGTAAATCATTTTTAGACCAGCAGCGTGTTGCACAGCATCGTTGTGGGATGCTCTGGGTGTTGATCTAAGAAGTTTGAGAAATTTTTGCCCTCCAATAGGATCTTCGCTCCTTCAATTATCCTGCATGCATATTTAAAGGCGAAGTGTTCAGTGCCTGGTACTTCTGCTCTTTCATTCAATCATTACCTCGATCCTTTACAGCAAACTCTAATCGAGTGCTAATAAGGTATCCCACTTTTGACAATATATCATTGCAGGTGCAAAGCTTCTTGATCTCCAGCTACGCAGACATTCCATCGAGAACATAATTAGGACCGCCTGGATCCATAAGAAGGTGCACGGCGCTTGCAGTTCCCTATACATCTTTTGATCTCAGGACACAAGGAATTGCAAAGGAGAACTTCTCCTTTCCTCGGCTGCAGCGGATAATCTCATGGTATGTACATGCCTATTTTCTATTGATAAATACCATTCAATATGATTCAGTATACTTCATATTCTTCAGGAACAAGTACGTAGAGGATTCTAGTATACCAAGCTTTTTTACTCATTTTTTGATAGCTATAACTAAAACGGGATCACTGCGGCAAAACTGACGTGTACTACGCCGCATCCCTAGGAAAAGTTGATGTTATGGTAAGCTTGTTAAGATAAGCTGCAGAGAACTGTTGCTTATCGTTCATGATTAGATATTCACGTGCTATGTTGCATGCAATCAAGATACTCCAAAATGCTGATTTCGGTTTCCTTAAACTGGAAAGGAACCTGAAAGAAAGCCATTGTCATTGCTTTCTTGCAACCAGCAGGATCAAGGTACCGCAGGATGCCCAGCATAAACACCGCGTCTGCTTTTGTTTGGGCAGCCAAAGTCCAGAAAGCACTTACAAACAAGGAAGCTCGGTAGAAACCAATCCCGGAAGCAAGACTGTCATGTGTTGACGCTTCCCGGTCCTGACATCTATTCGAGGACACGGGTGCCTGATAAACATTGACGTACGATGGGCGATGCAAATACGCTCATCCGCACAGACAAGAAGCAAAGCTCCCAGATTTGACATATCCCAAACACGCTATTTCAAGCCACGTTCTTCGCAGCGGCAACAACAAAAAAGGTATGGCATACTATAGACATGCGTTGTAAGCTCTTATGTAAAAAAACTGAGCTATATAGGGGTATACATATGGGTACATAGTGTAATCCGAGTCTATATGTGCATCTCCACTTTGATGCCGTTGTCCGGGTTACCGGAAGCCACCAGATTTTGTCTTGAGATTTAGACTTCTTAAAGTTCTATTTTCCAGATCAGATAACTTGCATCTGCTGATTCACTTGGGAGCTGTGAAGCGGAGACTTTCCGAGAGGAACGGATCATGCTACAAGAAAAAGATCAGCTTTTTTCATGAAATCTGATTACTTGTCTGTATGATCTTCGAGTCCCTTGGAATGATTCTCGCTTTGATCCGCCGCGAAACTAGCGCGCGGAAGCATCTCCGGATATATTGCTCACATGAGATACAATGATTACAGTTTTTAGTATCGTTGATCTACGCTCCGAGGTTGCTGATCAGATACATTTTCCCTGATTTCGACAAAAAAAGTTATTTTATCAGATACAGGGTCAGAGGAAAAGGATCGGAGATCACTGGTTGAACCCAAAAATTTCCCAAAACTAGCATTAATCAGATACTTTTATCCACTCCAGCCAGACTTTGCCGCTGCCGTTTGGGATAAAAAGACTAAAAAGCGGTCTTTGTTTTGGCTTCTGCTCTTTAACGCAAATTATGCTTCTGCGAGCTCTGCTACTTTTAGCGCCTGCCGTCGCTAGCGCAGCGCGCGTAGAGCATTGGTGGAACATCACCTACGCTACCGCCAACCCGGACAATCTGTACGAGCGTCGTGTCATAGGCGTAAACGGAACATGGCCGTGAGTTTTCTATTTCATGCTGGAAAGAAAATTTTTTTTTTGATAACTAAGACGTCAATGTAGACCACCGCCTATTGAAGTAACACTTAACGACACATTGGTTATCCACACATACAACGGCTTGGACGTACCCACTGCACTCCACGCTCACGGTATGTTCCAGAATGGCACCGGCTACATGGATGGTCCCAGTATGGTCACCCAATGGTAAGCTATTTAAACGTCGATTGCAAGTTGTTATCGCCCTGAATATTTACTCGACGGAAAAAAAACAGCCCTATTCCCCCCGGTTACAACTTGACTTACGAATTCAACATCACTCAACACGGCTCATACTGGATCCACGGTCACTACATGGTAAGGGAATAGGATAAAATATAGCAACGGCAACAAGAGTCTCACAGCCGATAATAGGGTCAATACCTTGATGGTCTGCGAGCACCTCTCATTCTTCACAACACCAAAGAAGCTTATGAATATGACGAAGATTTAACTGTTACTGTATCTGGTACGTAGATCGTTAGAATTTGAAAAACCAGAATATCTTGTGTCGTTATATTAATCGTAAATTTAGACTGGTATCATGGTCAAAGCACCGATCTACTGGATGATTTCTTGAGTGTCTACAACCCTACTGGTGCTGAACCCGTTCCCGACTCTGGTTTGATTATGGATAATGCAAACGCCAGTCTGACCTTCCAACCTGGAAAGACTTATCGACTTCGATTCATCAACATGTCTGGCTTCTCCATGTTCTACATCAGCATCGATAATCACACCATGGATATCATTGAAGTTGATGGCGTAAGTTAAGCGCGTGACATTAATAGCTTGATAACCGTCTTTGCTGACTGGATCTCTTGACAGGTCGACACTGCCCGCAAGACAGTTTCAAGCTTCTATTTGACTGCTGCTCAGCGTATTTCTGTCCTTGTCACGGCCAAGAACACTACAGACACAAACTACTACCTCCGTGCTGATATGGGTACAGACATGTTTGACACTTTGCCCGATGATCTGCAATACAGTATGTCAAGTTTTCATTTCTGCAGCGAGAAAGTGTCTTACTAATGTATGATTTTCCGTAGACCTTGCTGCTCCTATCTACTACGACAAGAGCCACAACAACTTTGGTCCCAGCACGGATATTGGTATGGATTCCGACTTCGACGATATCGAACTGGCCTGCTTGGAACCAGCTGCTGCCGTGGCGCCCGATCATCGTGTAAACTTGACCGTCGATTTCCAAGTAACAACCGATGGTATTAACCGCGGCATGTTCAACGACCTTCCCTATCTACCACCAAAGACACCATCTCTCAACACTATGCTGTTCCAGGGCAACTATTCTTACAGCACAGAAGTTTATGGCCCTCAGAGTCAGGCATTCATTCTCAACCATCTGGATATGGTTGAAATTGTTCTGAACAACCTCGATGCAAATGCCCATCCATGTAAGTTATTTTATACGACGGCGATGAACTTTACAAGAGATACCTATCTAAATATGCCCAGTCCATTTGCACGGTCACGTATTCCAAATTGTCGCAAGAGGCGAAGGCGTCTATGATGGCTCTCAGGATAACAACCTCACTTGGTATCTCGATAACCCAGTTCAGCGCGACGTTGTGCAAGTACCTTCAGGAGGTTTCACTATCATTCGTTTCCGCGCTGATAATCCCGGTGCCTGGTTCTTCCACTGTCACATCGAATGGCATTTGGAGTCTGGTCTTGCTGCTGTGTTTATTGAAGCTCCCGAAGTTGCCCAGGAACGTATTAAGCTGCCTCAAGCCTTTGAGGATATCTGCACTGCAGGCGGTTACTCTGCAACTGGAAACGCTGCAGGAAAGGATGGACTAGACCTGTCTGGTGCACCATCCGGCGTTACACTGATCTACGATGGTTTCACTGCAAAGGGCAAGGGTGCTATGGCTGCATGTATTATCGCTGCACTCATCGGTATCGGAACCATTATTTGGTACGCCATGGCTGATCCCGAAAAGAAAGCCCGTGAAATCCGCGCCGCTAAGGCTCAGTAAAAAATGATCCGATCTACAAGAAAAACCTTGTTGTATTTCTAGTTTTTTAATATATTTCATATAGAACATATGTAAGATAATATTTGCAACGTTGACTATCTATAAAACCTTTTTTCATTATTATCCTACCTGCATCGATGACTTGAAACTGCAGAAGGAAAGGATAACATCATCTGTTCTTTGCCATGTCCTTTATTCTTCATCTTTACAAAAGGGAAGTTTTAGGAAATAAAGACCTTTCTCAGGTCTGAAAGTTCATATGTCTCATCAGTCTTTGGGCACGTAATGATTCCGTCATGGTTTGCCGCTATTTCTTGAAGAGCCTACATCAACACGTGTGAGATATTCTCTTGGAAAGCAAGCAACGGTCAACATCCGAGGCACCTACCTCTAAGCTATATACTTGGCCGTTTGGCAAAAGCATAGGAGGGTTATCTTCGTTCATGATTTTACCGCTAATGCGGCAGACGATTGTAGAGTTTACATGGTGACTTAGAGGTAGATTTTCAGCGAGTTTTCCTAAGGTATCAGTATCGCAAACAGGGCAGTGGACGTTGCGATTGCCTGGTTGATAGCATTGAGGTGTCTTGAGTGCTGACAAGCCAGCTTGAAGCGTTATTGCCAGTAGTGGGTGCGATGTTAGGGAACAAAGTTTGTAATTATCGGCGCGGAACTGTGCAACAAGCTCATCCCAGCGTCTTGGATCGTACAAATCCTGTACGGTGACCATTCAGTACAAATCACCGTAATTTCTTCGCGTTCCTAGCTACCTTGTATGGTTGACACTTTGTGTCACTTTTGAAAGCAAGAAGCGCCATCGCTTCTTGTATTCTTTTAAACTCTGTAGACTGCCATGGTGACAAGTACTTTTGTGCATATTGAATGGCATCTAAACCTTTTCCTGCTCGCGCAAGTTCTATATACTCTTGGAGCCTTAAATTAAACTCCAAGGTGCTCTGTAGGGAGCTGGGTGAGATTTATGAATCAGTGCAAGGATGCACAATACTTACATTCTGTTTCTTCAAAGACGATCTGTTTTCTGAACACCAATGCAAGCATTCCTTGCAGCTGTGATTTCTCAATGCTTCCTCTACTTTTTCCGACTGTGCAAAAAGCTGCACATCCACCATATCCTAATCCGAATACATCAGCACGTTGCATGAATAGACCAACATATTACCTATCCCTACCTCCACGTCGCTTTCTGCAGCTACACGTCGTGCTGTTTCTGTTAAACCTTCGCGCAAAAGATAGTCCACAATCACCCGATTCAGCCGCACTTTGCTCCAGTGTTGGAATTCCGGAGCTTTCACAGAGGTAACGTGAGATATTTCGTTCAGATGTGATATACGCGCTTTTAATCTCTTGGTATGATATGCCTCCTCATTCCAGTATTTTTCAAGCTAGTATACATGGTCAATGACTCTAGCTGCACGGTCTTGAACCATAACCATGGACACCCACCTTTCGCTTTGTAGATTCCAATTGTTGCAGCAGCTGATCCATCGTCTCTGCTGCTTGCGCCGGCGTCACCTCGTTACGTGCCGCGGCTTCGCTGCAACGGTTTATGCCGTCCAGGATGTTGCCGATTTGGACTTCAAGGTGTTTGTTGGAGTACTTTACCGATTTTCGTAATTGTTCATATGGAACCTAAATGCAACGTTTAGTCCTTGGTTCTCTCCTAAGACTCCAGCAGAGCTAAATGTTGTACTCTAGGAATGGAGCCACGTACTTTTACAAGTGGTTGTTCGAGGTCAATGAGTTGTTCGCCTTTAATGTGGTTCATGTAGGACAAAGTGGAGTGCCTCTCAATGCGCCGGGCGCTGCTGAATTCATTGGCGGAACATTGCCCAGCATGAAAACCACCAAATTCATTTTTCGTGATTATCCGTTTATGTGATTTCTCTTTTAGATCAATGAAAAAGAGTATGCAATGTGTATTATACAGAAACATGCTATCGTCGTGAACCTGCAAAGTTTGCAGTGTCGGTGGGCCTATGATCGCTAATACCAAGCTGTGCAAGCATGCGGTCGCTGTGATGATAGAGATGATTGAGTAAGCGCCATACATGCATAAAGATATCCGCATCAGCATTACCTTCCATCATCGGCCAAGATATTCAAGAAGGTATTTTGAACACGCGCTTTGTATTGATCAAACTGTCGTTGTAACTCCACATTCTTTTCCTCAGCAGCCTGCAGCATCTTGAGCAAATACCGTTCCAGATCAGTCGATGGTTTTATGCTTGATAGGTCGACTGTAAAACCTCCATTAGCCTCTTGAAAATTTATAAATCAGGATGAATGATGACATACAGTTGGACTTTGTAACCTGGTTCTCTTCATTGGCCTCCGCGTCATCGATTTCAAGTTCTTCGAATGCTACCAACGTATGATTTATAAGTAACAATCTTGAACCTAGTATGTACCAATTTCATACCGAAAAGCAAAGCATCGTCTTCCATTACTGGTTGCAACAATTCATCATCATCCCAGAAATCTTCCTGTCCAGTCAGAACAAACTCCTTTGTGGTTGCGAGATCTGGTCTCGAGAGTACCTATACAATTGATTAGATTATAATCTTTTTTCTTTCGATTAACTCAATCATACTTGTTTACGAATGTAGTTGATCATTCTTATGCACTTGTAAAAATCCAAATCTGGCAAGAAAACGAAAAGAATTATCAATTGGATGTAGCAGTAAAAGAAACAGAGTGCAATAGAGCCTTACTTAGTGACCGCTTAACCGCCAAAAAATCAAACCCATGAACGTCTTTGCAGTGTGCAAAAGCATCCTCGGGCATCTCAAAGGTCTGTTCACAGAATAAGCATTTGGGATCTGCATCGTACTTATCCTCCCTCTCCCAATCGTCCCAGTCTTCCTCTTCTGGAATAGGTAAAATGACCGTCAGGAACGAATAATGCTTACTAGCATATAGCTGCTACCCTACCTTTGGGACCGATTTCAGAAGCTGTATACTCTGAAGGCACATAGTCTGTACGGGATGTCCGAAAGACACCCTGCCAGTCCTCCACGTTAATGTTCTCTGCCATTTGAAAAATAGATGCAATAGGCTTGCTGCATGAAAATCTCGCCTTAAAAAAGCCACCGCAGGCCAGGTAATGTTATGCGTTTAATTGAAAGTATGAATGGTATACATGCATGTTACAATTTTTGTTTGATGCTTTTTTGCGGACAGGTTCCTATCGTGGAGGACATCCAGAAATTATCGCGATGAGCTTCCTTGGGGCTCATTTGATAGAGAATCCGACGTGAATTCTGCCCCTCCCAAACTTCGAAGTCGCGTATCCAGCAGTGCGTGTTTGGCTTCCTTCAACGTCGTTAAGAAATCGTACTCATTTGCTGATAGCACGCTACTGCGCAGCGTCTTCTCCACATCTCTAAGATCATTTGTATTGATTGTCGTCTTTTTCCTGAACATTTTGCGTGCGATAACTTTGGCGTTAGCCGTTTTGAGGGCGGCATTTTTCAGTGCTTGATATTTCTTAGACACCTGTATGTATTCTCCATGAGCATCGCTGAATAATACACTTCCGAGCTATATATGTATATAAAATACATTAGTGTATCATACTTGCGGCAGCTTGGATAGAGCTATCTTACAGCATCATTTGCATTATTTTTTCTTTTTGAAATCTCGGATTTCCTCCAATAATCTGTAATGGCACGACAATGAACCAAAACGTTCGCATCCATCTTTAATCTGAAACAAGACTTACTTGATATTCTTTTCAAGTTCTGCGATTTCCTTGTGGTTGGCTGGCATCATAGCTGGACGCGCAACGATGCAAATAGCATACTCCATCTTCATCTCATAAATTACGGAAGCAACCTTTATGAGATCTGTTCTGCCCGATAGGACACAATACTCATAATAGTCGATCAGCGCACTGTACGTTTCTGTAACAGACACCAGGTCATCTGATGTTAGCACCGGCAGTGGGCATCCATCGGTATTCTTACCCATTGTTACGCGTATATATGCGGTTGGCAAAGCAGAGGGCTGAGTCTTGTACATAAAATACAGAGCATAGATAACGCCAATCTTTTTAGCCCTAATGTTGGAGCCGAAATGGTCTTTATCGGGTCAGTACTGGAAGACTGTCCACGCACGGACATGAAACGAAAAGTGCCTACCCAAGATAGCATCGTAAATAGCCTGCATGAAAGCCTCTCGACTTTCAGGATACATGCACGCGTAGTGTATGCTTGCAAAATCGAGCTTTCTCCATGCATTTACAAAGTTACTGAAATCGTGCTTTTCTTGCTAAAGATCTGTCAGTATCGAACAAGACAATTCAAAGTTGGCAGAAGTCTTACCGCGACAAACAGTGTAAGCAATAGATCCACATCGCGTTCAATCGCTTGTGCCTGAATTCCTTGTCTTGAGTTGTTGATCCGTACTACATCGGTGTAGCACAGTAGACTTGAGTTGGGTCTAGCTGACATGTCTGCAGAAGCCGACTGCTGAATTGAAGCAGACCGAAATTATTTGATGCGAAGTTGTGGGATTAAGAGGCCTCTGCTCCGAATCAATTCTTTAAAACAATACAATAATGCTTGGAAAACACGCTATATACATATATATATCGAGATTCAATACATCTATAATTTTAAGTCTGAAAATATGTATGTTAGCATTTTATAGTCAAATAATGCACTCGCAATAGATGAATAATACATTATCTGAAGCTAAGAACTTAATTTTTGCGGATTACGACAAGGTGGTTGCATAAATGAATAGGAGTATAGAAGCAAAGGATATTCTACCAAAATGAGAACTCGCAATTTTTTTATCCAGTATCTGGCAAGCATCGCATAACTTCCAGACCATTGCGATGCTGCCATCGATAGGAGAAGAAGAAGTGTTGTTCTTCCAGCGGGCAACTCTGTGGTCTCGAACCCGTGGACAAATAACAGCTCACATGACGACCATCTCTTTTTTAGAGTTTTCGAGCGGTGGCACCAACGTGCTTGTTCTTTTCTTTACTTTATCATTCGCTTCTAGTCCTAGTTTGCTGCCATGTTCAGGACTATCAATAGACACATTGATTATTCCCTGGAGGTACGAGAATAATTACTATCTTTATCCCTGACATTGGTCACGTAATCTGAACGTCTATATCAGAGGGTAGAGCATGCTGATCTTGACAAGATGGTCCTTGCAGACTTGATACAGTACTGTCAGGAGAGAGGAATATCCACCGAGGGCTCAAAGACGGACTTGATTAATGCGTTGATGTTCTGGGTATGCATGTGCAATTTGTAATGATACGACGACGCTGGTGCTGACAATGGATATGTCCAAAGAAACTCAATACGAAGCCTATACCTGCTCCATCTACGCCGCAGCTTTTCACGCCCGAGCTTGACCTTCCTACGCTTTCGCTGACTGCCGAGCAGCAGCGCATCGAGGAACTAAACTCACGTGGATTCTCAGAGCTGTTTCTGGACGACGATCTCAAGTTTGACATTCCATACAGCGATCTAGAGATCGGTGCAAAGCTAGGAAGTGGAGGTTTCAAAGATTGCTACGCAGGTTAGTCGCAGCCTTGTAAATGAAGGAAAAAGATTGCGTTGTTACGTCGCACAACAGTCTAGCTAACCTCAATGGTTCCGATGATCACAGGCGTCTACAAAGGAGTAAGTAAGACGTGAGAGATGCTCAGTAAAAGGTACAAGCATCTCTATGTGAGAAAATAATTAAAAAAGAAACAATAGGAACCAGTGGCGATCGGTGAGCTGCGAATTGCCCAGTTTAGCGAAGTGGATCTTGAGGACATGAAGCACGAGATCAAGGTGTTAAAGTGAGTGGTGCTTTCTCTAGGATGCTTCCGTGCATCTCATCTTTTACATGTGATACGGAATATGTATATAACTGAGAAGCGAAATAGACAGCTTCGACACGAGAACGTGATACGCTTCATTGGAGTGTGCACGAACCCAAGACATCTATGCATCATCACGGAGCTGTGCACAAAAGGAGATCTATTTGATGTCATTCGGCGATACCAGAAACCGAGTTTTCCGCAACAGGTAAAGGAGAAGGCGCAACAAATAGATCACACGGTCCTTCAAGTAAACATTCGGATGACATTACCAAATAGGTCAGATACATGCACGATATAGCCTTTGGTGTTTCCTACCTGCATGGACGAAGGTCGGTGAGCAGATGGCTCGGACAATGTATAATTTGAATAGTCCATCCATATGCTAAATCTTATTGTTAAATGTATGTTTGCAGACCATCCATTATTCACAGGGTATGTGTCATGCAATCCATAAAAGTTTCAATGTGGATGGAGCGGGTCCCTTTTGTACTCAACTACTGCTCCTTGAATGTAGGACCTTAAATCTATGAATATTCTGGTATGTATACAAGCACGGTTATATGTCTATTGCTGACATCGTCGCCTCCGACGTTACCGAAATGCTAGATTTCTGCCGACGACAGAGCTAAAGTGAATGATTTTGGATTGGCACGCATCAGACCAAAGGCGAGCGCGCTTATGCATACTCAATGCGGTACACCGAATTGGCAAGGCAAGTCCAGCTCTTACGGGAAATAGGGTAAACATCCAGACAATGACGAACTTTCACACTTTAGCACCGGAATTCTGGTCATCCAATCCGAGCTACACGGAAAAGGTAAGACGAATAAATAAGGTTGAAATACTCCTGTCAACTCAAGCGAAATTGCGGTAGGTCGATGTAAGGCATCAAGCATAAATTTCTTTTTGCAAATGATACAAGCTGAAATTATCAAAGGTGTATGCGTGCGGGCTGATCTTTTGGGAAATCCTAACATGGGGAGAATATGGATACCCATATCAAGATTTAAACGTTCACGCAATTTACACTCTCGTCAGAGACAAGGATGAGCGTCCACCTCTGTCAAAGCTTATTAATCTCTATCCTCGAAGGCTGCTTCTTTTGATCACAGAAATGTGGAATGGTAACCCCTTAAAGGTAACGATAGTTTTATTAATACGTTGGTCTCCATCTGTCCCGGTTTTCTGATGCTGGTTGAATATACAGAGACCATCAATGAATCAAGTTGTCGATCGGCTATCCATTTACTTGGATTGAAGCAAGGAAAAAAGAAAACAGGAAAAAGTAATAAAGACCTCCTGCTCATATGAGTTAACGCTTATAACGAGGCGGGCTAGGTCCGCGGCTGTAACTTGGACTGCGTCTGCGACGAGGAGATGGGGAACGGCTGTAACTAGGGCTTCGTGAATAACTTCGGCTTCTGGAATAACTAGGGCTTCTGGAGTAGCTTCGACCGCGGGAGTAGCTGCGGCTTCGAGAGTAGCTAGGGCTTCGAGAGTAACTCCGTCCACGGCTGGGCGATCGACTGCGAGAATACGACGAATAACGACGGCCACGTCGGGGCGGTGTTCTAGATCTCGAGCGTCTGCCACCATAGTATCTGTCTCCGCCGTAACGTCGAGGCGGAAGCGGTCGAGAAGGAGGACCTCGTGGGCCCGGACCGCGTCTATAACGCGGAGGCGAGTATGGTGCTAACGTGGAGTTAGTGATTTGCATGATACTTTAAAATAATACGTTTTGAAGCTTACATCGACGTCGGGGTGGAGGGGAAGGCGATCTTCGGCGAGAGATTACTACATCAAGTCGCTTACCATCGAGTTGACCCTTTATATAATGAATAAATTCGTAAGATCATCTATACTTGCAAATTTTTCGCTTATTGAAGAACTAACCCCATCCATATAGCTGATTGCTTTTTCCATATCCTCCTTCTTTTCATATTCAATGTAAGCCTTGCCTCGATTCGTGTCCACTGCAAGATTATAGAAAATTAAGTCAAAAATGTTCAATCATTCGAGTCTGCAACTTCAGTTCTATTTAGGACGTACATCGCGTGTTGTATGGAAAGTCAATTTCGCGTATGGTACCATATTGTGAAAAGATCTCACGAACATGCTCCTCTGTAACGTTCCGAGTCAGGTTGGTGACTAGAATGATGTGGCCGTCAGGCAGAAGCGATTTGCGCGGCGAACGTCCACGAGGAGAAGGACTGCGTACCGGCGAACGCGATCGGCTGTACGACAACGATCGACGTCTGCGGCGTGGCGGCGACGGAGACTTGCTGTAACCCGAAGCCCTACTTGAATGTCAATCATTGTTGGTAAAGTAGCATCTAAATCATCAATACTTACATTAGAAACGTGCAGAAAAATGTGGTGAGCGTGCGGGGCTCGCGCTTGGAGTTGAACCCAAAGCCCTCTCTCTCAGCCAGCGACAAAGTCACATTGCAAACTCCGCCACCTTTTTTGGGCACTGGCGGTTGCCATGCTGTGGACAATCGTATTTCTCGCTGATCAATCAAAAGTAAGTTATCCATCCATCCATCCATCCGTTCATCGTGAGTCATGATGCTCATCATACAACATGTAAACAGTGAGAGATAAATGGAGAAAGAAACGCCAGAGACGCCTTAAAGCCAAGAGAAGAAAGATGAGAGCCAGAAGCAAATAAGCGCTCAACATCGAATGAGCAACAATGACGCGGCGAACGACACGCTTTGTGAATAATGCCAATAGCTCTGTTTGTCACTTGTACATTTGTTGCTTTGAAACTAAAAAAAAGAATGTTTATTCATTTAAAATTTGAATTGGGTATGCGAGTTGTGTTGTGATAGAACATAAATGCATGGTGTGTGTGTATATATATACTATGGGCTTGCGCGCTTGACCATCTGTGAAGGGTACATTAAACCCTTGTAGTTCAATCAATGCATGAAACATGTCGCCTTACCTCTTTGGCCCATCGTGCGACGTCTTTTGTAGTTTGGCTGTAGTGCCGGTTTGATTTTACTTCGCGTATGATCTGTGAAACCCAAGTTGCTGAAAATGGTCGTCGCACATCCTCAGGGTATGTTTCTGCCAGGTCGCTGCGTTATCTCGTTTTAGTATACAAATACTCTGTGACTATAGCCATCCTTTTACAACTTACCCTAATAATCCAACGACTGCTCTGTCCAAAGATTCGGGTCGATGTGGCGCACGAGTGACTGATGATAAAAAGTTCACGACAGTGCTGAGGTATGGGACAAACTTGGAAACTGTTCGAACATTACTACGCAAAATCTCTGAAACGTTTATGCTTTTTCAAGAAAATTACTTACCATTTTGAGACCCTCGCAGGCCTTGTACTATACCAATATACGCTTCAATGACACCTTCATACAGGCTATTTACATAATCGATCATATCAATGTTGTTTTCATCGGCTTGCATAGAACCTGCTTGCTTCAGCACCATGGTGACAACCTCCAAATACGGTAGGAACTGATCTCCAATAGCGAGAGCAATGTCACCAAATATGGAGAGGATAGCGGGCTTGACGGAACGATGGAGAACGGAACTTTGTAAATCTGCCACCAAAAGCTGCATAAATGTCGGGCAGTACTGGGCAACCTGAGCATCCAGTGCCCTGGATAAGTCGCCAATAACTCCAACAGCTACCAGGCACAGCCGGTAGTCCTCGAGATTCTGCAATGCATTGTTGAGATGGGGAACAAAAGATTCTGCATATTGTAGAAATTCAGTCTCGAGGGCACTGATGAGCGCACCCACGACGAGGAAAGCATCCTCTGCGACTGATGTTTGCTTCGAGTTGAGTAGCTGTGTAGTTACAATCATGATGCTATCAGAAAGCGAGATGATTTGTTGACCTTGCCTTCGAATACAGCACTTGTATAATGTTTAAGTGCCCTGATATAAACACATCATGTGGTTCGTCTTACCGCCAATAAACCTAATAAGTTGGATTCCAGGTCTTCAAGCTCCATGCGATCATCGCCGCCAATGAGCTCTTTCTGAAAAGTCGCTTAACCTTAGCATTGTTTGAAACTTCCTTTAAACTATATTCACATACCTCTTTTATGAGACAAGCATCTAGTTTCTCCAGTGTGGTATTAGTCGCCCACTGTACGCTATATACACAATCCTAACAAGAAAAACCGGGTTAATTTGCCATTCCATTTATATACTTGACAGCGTACACACGTTGGCAGCGTGCTGCACCACGGCTCCAGCAGCTTCATACACCGATGTCCGGCTGCTTGGATTATCTGAAAGTTTCTTAGCGACATCGAAAAGAGTCTTTAGTAATTTATCCACGTATGGAGACAAGGGATTCGTTGACGCTCCTGTGCCGGATGCTGTGCCAAATTGTTCTGCTAAATTTATGATTGACTAGAGAGAAATACGTGTTATTAGCACACTTGATCTATCAAGGAGCAGCACTACCAGGTACCTACCCAGCAGCAGTTGTTGATGATTCGCGGATTATCATTTAGGCCACCAATGAGCGCAGAAACCAAATCTTTCAGATGGAATTTCGGTTTGATGCATTGTGGCATTAGTTCACATATACGCCCTAGCGTCCAGGCGACGGTATCTTTAACCATAACCACCGGATCGCGCATCATCTTGATAATAAAAGGTAATGCCTGAAAACAAGGCAAGATACAGAATAATTATAGGCTCGGAATATGGAGAAGAATGCAGATGAAAAATACTTACTTGGTCGATCAGCGGCGCTAAAACCGTTTCCTCTGGACCATACAATATTGAACCAAAAGCCATCACGGCTGCCTCTCGAGCCCTCCAATCATGGCTCTGCAAATTCGTCTCAACGTATGGCACTATGAGTCCGATAACAAGGTTGCCTGTGCATTGAGCGAACAGGGATAGACACGTTGCTGCAGCCATCGATACATTCCAATCATCTTCGTCCTGCTCTTCTTCTTGCTTGTTCATCAGCCATAAGATAACCGGTATTACATCCGCGAGTGCCAGCTCAGCAAATTGAAAGGTTATTTGATCGGGCTGCATGCCACTCATCGCCGCCTATTTCTTCGTGAGCAAGAGAAGGAATTTACTGAGCGATGTATACCGTACATCCAGGATTGTCTCTTTGATCTCAATTTCCTCCTCGCATATAGTCGACCAGAATTCTATAGCTTGCATGGAGACAGTCTCTTCGCTGCTGTTCATGCTCGTGATTGTAAGCTAAGATATATGTTAGTATATAGCTAAATAATTTCTTGAAAATCGGTGCATTTACTTACGGGGAATAACGCACGATCCATATAGAGCTTCATTTTATCATAATAAAGTTGCATTACTCGAACAAGACATTGAAGAGCTGCAGCTTGGACTTCTGTGGAAGAATGCTGACATGACTCGCATAGTAATTGCATAATATAATTTCTTTGACCCTACGTGGAATCTCGAGCTTGAGATGGATGCCCTCGTCTATTCAAATGAGCAAAATATCTTACTTCTGACTCGAAATTCGGTTTGATATATTCCAACGCACTGGTCAATGCATTCAGAGCAGCAACTTTCACCTCGGCACTGCTCCCTCTAGTCGTGAATACTTTGATGTCCATCGTCTCGCTCTAACCATAACATACCTCGATGCTGATTTCTGTGCCACCTCTACCACTGCTTTCAGCAGTTCTCCTATGTATTGTGCAAGACCTGCCGGGTTCTTGATAGCTTCAGTTAGCTGTTGAAACTTACGAACGCTATCATGATTTCGATGGATGCCTTACACCACCCTCGCATAAATATCGAATCGTCCGCATCGCTGCTCGCTGTATGACTGGGTCTCCACTTTCTGCACTCTTTACAAGGAATGGAATAATATCGACACCGTGACCAAGCGGCAATTCTATGTGTGCTATTGCGGCTAACACCTATGCTTTTGGTAAGGTTTCCTATTCAAGCTCCCGTCGTATATGTGGTGTTCACAGTACCTGAGCCGCCGTGTTGGCTACTGCCGGCCGCGGTAATATCAATCCTGCCAGAGCCTTTTTTGAATTTTAGGTTAGCCGACCAAATCTTTCTTGAGACTATCACATAATTTACCCCGTGCTTTATTATCTCTCGAATACCATGCTCGACCCACATCCACCGCGAGATTTGCTCCTCAGTCGGCACAAAGTCCTGCTTCATTTGTAAGTTTCATTGATATATCGAAACAATTGGCATCTCGTACACTGGTCGTTAGAGAATTCTTCAAGCATAAACCGGCTGCCATAGCAATAGGTTCCTCCGCTTCAGCGCTCGCGAGCTGTTGACAGGTCAGCAGTGCAAACTGGGTCTGCAAGCAGAATACTGAGCAAGTGGTACCCGAGTCGCATTGTTATCCTAACTTACATAGTCATCGCGCGCCAAAGTTTCCAGTTCCTTTGTTGCCTTGTCCCTGACATTGTGATCTGCTTCCGTTAAGCAACTAGATCCAAACCTACGATCGGGGACAGCTATACCTGGTGAAAGCGTGTCCGCAAACAGCTGATCGATTTTCACAATGATTTCTGAACCCATCGGGGAGAAACTGTAAAATATAGAGAAGTAAAGGAACGCAGCGCGAGACTCTAAAAAATCCAAGCTTGCAGGATTGGATGCAGTTTCGACAGCCGAACGAACGATCGGTCTTGACGCGATTGATGTAGAATTCACAAAAAATGAATGCAATATAGCCCACGTTATACGAATGCGACTCGTATACGTAACAATATGTATATTGTTTAATCTAATACACATAGAGCATGATAGTAGTAGAAGCAGATGGAATGAATATATGTGATGGTTCTGGAAACCTGTTATCGCGGCTTCCTACGCCCGGATGTTCATGCTACAGAAAGAAATAGACGAAAGAGGAATCAAGCACGCTGAACAGCCCTGAAGGACTTAACAACATTCCGGGAAAATACGCGAAACACGTTGTTGGAGATGCCCTGAAAAACGTGCTGCGTCGGTGAAAAAGTCACCCTTGAAAAGCGCGTGTAACACTTTTTCGATCGCTGTACCAATTGCACCCTGCTTTCCTTCGTTTTTTTTCTTTACGATGGGTGAATCCAGAACAGAACTCCTTGCCTGGCTCAATGATCTGCTTCAGCTCAACTACACAAAGGTCGAGCAAGCTGGCACAGGTACGACACACCGAGAAGTGCCAAAGACGACGTACATCTGTAAACTCATCTCTTTCTCTCTTGGCTTTAGGCGCTGCATACTGTCAAATCATGGACTCCATCTATGGCAAGGTCTCTCTTTGATCTGCTAATACCAGCGCTGACTGTTATGTATAGGTGATGTTCATATGAACAAAGTCAAGTTTGATACCAAGCAAGAATACGAGTACGTCAGTAACTACAAAATACTCCAGCATACCTTCACCAAGCACAAGTAAGTGTAAAGAAACTTGTACATCCGCAAGGGCATAATTTGAATAGTCTGTACGTTTAGGATCGATAAGGTTTCCATCTTTACACATATGATAGGCGATGCCTCGGAGCAAAAGATCTGACTGACATTGAACTAGGTTGTGCCTGTAGACAAGCTTTTAAAATGCAAGTTCCAAGATAACCTCGAGTTTATGCAATGGATCAAACGCTTTTGGGACCAAAACTACCCCGGAGGATCGTACGATGCTTTAGCTCGACGCAAGGGAGGTGGCAAGTCAACAGGCACCACTCGATCTACTACTGGCAGCACGGCGACTAGACGTGCAGCACCTGCAGCTGGTAAGACAGGCACGGGTTACAGATGGATGCCTAAGAGCGTGGCTTCTGACCACACGCATGTAATCAGCTCGCGCGACAAGCCGCACAGCCTCTGGCCGTGTATCCTCTGGAAGCGCAAGTCAAAGCACCTTGGACAACCAGTCTGCTTCCATGATCATTGAACTCAACAAGCAGATCTCAGAACTCAAGCTGACTGTAGATGGGCTGGAGAAGGAGCGCGATTTTTACTTTGGCAAACTGCGTGATATCGAGATCCTCGTCCAAGAAGAGCTCGATGTTCAACAGCAAGAGAACATCGAGACACCGATTCTCAAGGATATACAGAATATCCTGTACAGCACCGAGGAAGGCTTTGAAGTGCCTCCTGAGAATGAGGATATACCCGCTCATCACCACAATGATGAATACGACGATGAAACCTTTTAGGTTAGAAAAGCACTCTTAGTAAAAGTTTCCATTAATTAAGGCTGTCGCCTGGATAAGATCAACTTGCGGCAAACAAAAGGAATGTTACTCATTTACAATACCTGAACAGCCAATCGTCATAGCAATCAGAGACCAGTCACTTATATGATCAATGTGTGCAATGTGCATGCTTGAGAGGGCTATGTTAAAACGAGAGAAGAAAGCAACATACAAGCTGTTCAGAACAGGGGAGACAGGGTAGGGTGATAAGTAAGAGGAGATAAAGAATATCTAATCTGAGCTGCTGCCAGAATCATCCGAATCAGAACCTGATGAACTCTCTGAATCGCTTTCGCTTGAAGAGTTATCTGCACCTTCAGCGTGTTAGTTTAGCTTACAGTGCAACATCTATCATGTCCAATAGCTTACCATTGAATTTTTGCAAAGCTCCCTTGAGCGCTTGAATCTCTCGATCAGCAGCTTGTTCAGAGTAATGCTTTCTTCCTCCTTTTGCCATCGATTGCTTCCTCTGTGGGATGAGACTTTTGCCAGTGACGAATTCATGCAATTGATGTAATGTGCGGCGGTCTAAGGAATCAATATCCAGTACGATTTCCTCTTGCCCTTGGCCATCCAAATTTGGCATGGAGTTCTGGATGATGGTGACAACAGTGTTCAATCGATCGCCAGTTAGATTATTGATGCGTTCACTTAGATCCTTCTTTTGCTCGAATGTGAATTCCGGTAATTCCTCCTCTCTGTTCTTGCTTGTACGCCGTCGCTTATCGGCAGCAGGTTTTCTGTCTCTTGAGCCAGAAGGTCTGCTTCTTCCCGACTTTGAGCCTCCTCGCTCGGTTCTCTTGCGTTTACCAGATTTGATGGATTCTAACTTTTGCGTCAGCGTCGCTAATGATCGCTCCAGTTCTGCAATTTGATTATCACGGTCTAAAATCAAACAGAGTCTAAGTATCTACTTTCTACAACCTATAGTAGCAACATCAAGACTTACATTCATCGTCAGATTCAACTTCATCATCGTAATCATCCATCCTTCGCTTCTCAGGCTGCACAGGCTGCGGTTCAGGCTTTTGTTTCCATTTCTCATCAAATATACTTTCAAGTTCCTTTCCCATCTTATAGACCGGCGTTACAGGAGGGTTGTAGGTGTAGCAGTTGTTAAACATCAATCGGATATCGGCTTCAAAGTCCTCTGCTGTTTCATAGTCTCCTTCATTAAGCTTCCGTTCAATAGTCGACATATCCATGGGGTGCTTGATTATAGACGGGTAATCTGGGATATTAAGCGCAACAATGTCCACAGGTGCAAGGAATGGGTAATTAATATTTCGATACTTGTTTTTACGCAATTCGCGCAGGACTTGAGCACAGAATTTCATTTGAGCATCATTCTTGCGCGGATTGCGACGTTTCGTCATTGGCTCTGGGTAGTCCTTTGAAGGGGGAGGATGGATCTCGCGTTTAGGCCGGCCGTCTTCGGAAATTCGTCGATAAGCCGCAGGAGGTGTTCCTCCCTTGCTCTTTTTCCGTCCGGATCTATCTTTGGTATCAGACATCGAAGGACCCGGTGACGACGGCTGACAAAATTTGATATAGTTTAGAATAATCCATCTAATTCTCTCTATCAAAGACTACCGGTCTCACCTCCTTCGAGAGTGGCATTTGTCTCAGACTCTTCTCAAACGCAGATTCCACATTTTGGCACAGCATGGAGATCATGGCTTCAGGACCATTGAATTTGTAGCAATTGCTAAACACCAATCGTACGTCCGCTATGAAATCTTCAACATTTTCGTATTCACAGTTGTTCAATTTACGATCGACAGTATTCAGATCCATCGGATACTTGATAATTTTTGGATAGTCAGGAACATTTAGTTTGACATAATCCACTGGGTTGAGGAAAGGTGTAGCGTCTCTGTGTTTTTTTAAGTTGCGCATAATTGCAGCACTGTATTTCAGTTGGTCCCGAGTCATGTTGGTGTGGCCAGAGGGTATGGATGGAGCAGGAGAGGCGGTCCGTGATTTCTAGAGATGAAAGAAAAACAATGTTTAATAACTCTGTACTTTCTTGACTCTAGCGTTCCTGCAAACATCTACCTGTGATTTGACTTTGGCTGTTTGCGGTGAAGTAGGTGATTGAGTTTCTTTGTTGGTGTTCGTGGGTTGTGTTCCATTAGTGGGTGTAGAAACAGACTCCATTTTTACGGGTCCAGTACTCGGCATAGTTGAAGGTGCGTCTGTGATCTTTTGTGGACTGCAAGAAAAATAACAGCGTTAATACGCGCGTTTCACGCGTTTCCCACACAGCCCCCCGTCATCTTCCATCTGAGATTCATTTCGACTCCTCCTCAATTCTCACCCTCAGCACTCTTCCACACTTACTCCATCTCAGTTGTTTCCGAGGACATGACTTGGTGATCGATTCCGTTTGCCATGACAACGGGCGAGGTAAGTGCAGGCAAATAGGTAGATAAAATGTAAACTATAGAATAGTAGTAAGACGATGAGCATTCAAGTTCGTGACGATCGAGCCCAAAGTTGACAAAGGGGGTAGGTGACGAATAAAAAAATTATTTTCGGCGACGCGAGTGCCCAATTCCAGTCATACGGCAGCTGTTTGCGTTTACGCCCAGAAAAGAAAAAAGGCTGTATACGTTATCGCCAGGTATCAACCGTATCAACGTCGAAGTTGAAAGTAGGCCAGATTGAACGTCACGTCGCCAAGCATTTATCATTTTTTTCTAAAAGGGTACGGATAGGAAGAAAGTATAAAAAAGCTTACCGTTTGTTTATTCCCGGAGACGCTGGAGGCTTTGCGAAAAGTTTGAAAAAACAAGGTCAGTCGGCTATTGAAACTTTTTTGCAGGTTTGTGAAAAAAAAGAGGAGAAGAGTGCAAGAGCGAAAAGGAAAAAAAAAAAAAGAAAACGGGGCCAGAAAAAAGCATCGACCACGCCCATACATTTGATTGGTTCTGAGTTAAATTTCGGGGATTGCATCACGAAAACTCGAACATGAAACTTCTTCCTGGTTCCTTTGGTTCTTTTTCTTCGAAGCCTCACTTGGAAGCATCGCTGATCCAGTCCAAAGATTTATACTGGCAAAATACTGGCAATGAAGTACATATGCATATGAGGTTTTTTCCTGAAATAATTCGATCGTTTGATAGCAAATTTGCTTGCTGCGAGGTTGCCATCAATAATGAAGCATCGTTTCCAAACTTGCAACATGCAAAGCAGCAGATATAGTAGAAATTTCCGAGCTTGATGTTGGTCAAAAGTAGTATGGCTCGTAATATATTACTTTGAAGCCACATTGATGTCGATGAGTGCACGTCTTGCTGTTTCGGACAGCATTATTTGTATATTCTATGGCTACAGAGATTAGAAATCCTCTATCGATATATGATAAATTCGCATATAGCAGCATAGAGTCGATATACTGAAAAAGAATGTTGATGTTAGTCTTCTTCCGTAATGCACTCAAGGTAGATTTCGGTGTTACCTGATTTGACCAATTTTGCAAATCAATCGCTCCAACCCTTCCCAGTCTTTAATTTTTAAGCATATTCTCTCTTTTCTCTCTTCTCTCTTTATGAATATTCACGATTATTCACCACGAGCAGAAAACTTACCTCGGTCTGAAGCGGTGCGGGTTTCTCACTATGCATCCGCCGACGATCAGTTCAAACTGTCGCCTTCGCCTGATTTGCAGAGCACTGAGCGGGATCACCCGGCAATGTTGACACCTTCCAGCATTACATCTGCGCTACCAACAATACCCGAATACGAATCTACAACTTCTACAGAACCACTGATTCAGAACGGTCTTCCGCCCATCACCACGCAGCAAGTTTTGGAAGCCTCATCAGGCTATGCGCCATCGGGGACCCCCGCGCTTAAGCATACCGGCAATATGACCCAGAACGCTGCGTCAGTCAACCCAGCTCTGCTTCTTACGAAAAATGATAAGCGGAAAAGCAGCCCAGCAGTCTTAGGTCTTCCTCTCGAGATACAAAGCGAAAGCAACCAGTTGAGTTTACACCTGTCTGAGCCGCGCAACTCGATAGAGGCTGCCATGTTGTTGGCGAACTTTAATCGACTTGAAAAGGATGGTCATCAAAGTAAAGGTAAGTATCGTTTTGACAGAGAGAAATCAGTGGTGTGGGTTGTGATCGCGTAGAGAATATTCTCCTTTATATCGAGCCAAGTGGATTGCTTAAATTTATGCGCATAATGATTGTAACCCCATACTTTTTTGCTCAGGAAATCGAGCTTGGCAGGACGACATGTCTGTGACATCGCAAACTAGGAACAAGAGTGCTTGGATGACGGACGATAATGGAAATCTAACAGCCGAAAACGAGACCGTGCGAAGACACTCGTATGATGTCAACATGAATTGGAACACCATGCCTCAATCTTTTCTCGCGAGGTCCGATCTATTGCCAAATTTGGTAAGTGGCGCACCTCAGCAGCAGCGACGAGAAGAGCAACAGCAACAGCAACCTCCATTTGTCGAAGCGTCGAAGCTCTCGTGGACACAGGATGGAACGTTTTTGGCGAGCAGATCTTCAAATAACCAATCAGGATATTCTCAACTGTATGAATATACACAACATCCAATGTCTGCACCGTCAGTACAGGAATCTCCTTACACTTCTGGGACTTTTCCCTCCATGGCCTACTATGGATCATCTCAGCAACACTATCAAGGTCCTTTCTACGATCCGTACCATCAGGAGTCTGCAGTGAAAAGGAATCAGAGTGATCAGGAAACCCCTTACATGGCGCAATATTCACCGCATCCTCGTCAGCAAGCTCCGCAACCGATTGCTATGCTAATGCAGCCTGATCCATTCTACAACTCGCCGCGGATCGGTGACGTGCATACGCCGGCGACAGGGTCCGCTGCTGGAACAACGCTGCAAAGTCAAGCTGTACGACAGTCTGCTGCACGTGGTACAAAACGCAGACGAAACAAAGCTGACGATGAAGACGAGTATGTCATTGATCCCGGTGACCCTGATTTCCCTGACATGGCTGCTGCGGATGTGGAGGCTGCACGACGAGATCCTGAAGCGCGGCCACGGAAACAAAAGCTTCGTTTCCCTGACGATCAATACACGCCGCGGTGGGTACGGTACAACGGACAAGCCAAAGAAGGACTTTGTGATACTTGCAAACCTGGAAAATGGTTGCAACTGAAAAATAGCGCCTACTGGTATCACAAGCAATTCTTTCATGGAATTTCGTCAGTGTCAGGTAAAGAATTCATTCAACCTTTGGAGAAACGCTGGATCGATCAAGATGTGATGGAGGGGCTTTGCCACCAGTGCGGACAGTGGGTTCCTGTCACCAACAACAAGCGAAAAAACAGCGTATTGTGGTATCGCCATGCCCATAAGGTACTAAATACAATTCTCTCCCGAAGTAAAATCGCCGCTAATCATTTTAATAACCATACGTCTTTAAACAGTGCCACGTATATCACAAACCCAAAGGTGACTCGTCCTCCAAAAGACGATGAATGATCTTGCATATATTCTTTGCACATCGCATTTGCTTTGCTTTGTTCGTGTGAGCGTCTATCCTTTTATTTTCTTTCCTTCCCTTTGCAAACTCCTCCTTTGCGTACTGTATATATGGTAACCACATTAAACTTCTTACTTGTGAAAAGGAAAGGTGGCGGTGTATTCTGTTTCGGTTAAAAAGGTGCAATTAAAGTACATCAAACAGCGCTCTGCGACGTTTAAAAAGACTAACTAGAGATGCCAATAGTTGTAGTGGGGGTGGGGTGTGGTAATGCAAATGGTTTTACAATGAATGGGGAATAGATCCAGATTAATAGGAACCAGCGGTAATACCGCGCTAATCCTTCTTGCGGCGTTCACGCATTCGCATGGCTTGCCTTCTATTCTGGAACCAGATTTGGACGGTGCGCGGGCTCATACCGAGCTGCTGACCCAAGTCTGCCCGCAGCTGGGTCGAAGGAAAGAAGGTCTGCTCAAAGACCTTGTTCAGGACTTGAAGTTGATAAGGTGTAGCGCGCCTGCGCTTGACTTTCTTGTCTGTATTTGCGGTCCGTTTGCGTTTCTTGGAGTTATCCTCAGCTTGGAACGAACCAGCGTGCCAAGCATCCAATTCGGAGCAGGACGAAGAAGTTGATGAAGGCGAGGGTGGCGACAGTATAGGAGGTGGGCTTATTTCTCTTTCGTCAGAGCATAAAAGATTATTGATATCCAGGATGGACGGTCGGCGTCGTGGCGTTTCCTTAGGCTTATCGTTTGTGAGATTGCTCAGCAGCACAGGCTGCTGGTCTTGATTTAACATATTGGCGACAGAGAGCATGTTAAAGAGAATAAAATGAAGGGGAAGCGAAGGGGAAAAAAAGAGACAGGAAAACAATTGTAACGTGCGCTTCTATTTATCTCAATAGTTACACGTCTTTTTCTTAGCAATGGGGGGAGGGAAAGATCAGCGGGCAAAAAAATGGATGATAATAGTAAAGGCAATAATCCATTTGAACCAAGCTGCGATTGGGGCCCGGGGAACTGGCTACTATTATTATTGATTGTTCACTTTTCATTTGTTCTCGGTTCTCTTGATTTCTCTGACTGGATTTAATTAACGCACCTTTACAGTAAGCGGAATCTCGGGCAGCAGCAGTGGTGCCATCAAAGTCATCTTTATTTTTAGGCTACTCTGCTGACACACCTGATATTCCAAGTGCAGTGCACAGCACAGCAGCGCGACAAGAGAGCTTTTCTTTTTCCGCGTAGAAAGAAAGATCTCTGCATCTTTTTCACCCCGCTTTCTAGCTGCAAATAGTCTAGGACGCAGATCCATTTATTGATGGGAGATGTCAATTAAGCATGGAAATAAAATTTTGCAATTCATATATTTGGCTACAATTGCCAAAGCGGTTTGTCAGCACGTTGTCCGCCGGGATTTTCTAGCACCAGCGGTGACACCGCCATTGGTGTCACGACAGCTTGATGAATTCTCGATTCAAATGTCGCGGAGACCAGGATATTTGGGGGCGAGAATCGAACGACAACGCGCCTCAATTTCATGCTCTTGTACGGCGATCTGTTAACAGCCTCGAGTTGATTAGCAAATCAACCCTTTATTAATGGGTGCACAAGGAGCATTAGTGAACCCTTCTTTCAGCATTGGTGGTGGCTGCATGTTTATCACCACGATCTAAGCCCAACTTAGAATAGCTCCACGGCTGTGCGGCACATTTTCCGAAGGTTCATGAGTGGATGCCGAACATCAGACCACCTTGTTTGAGCTTGACAAGACAGATTTTTCATCAAACTGATGCACAACACGTTTTATCCGATTAGCCCGGGACATAAAGTTAATCTTGTTTCCTTCTTACACGTTTATGTTACTATCTTTTACTAATCCCCCAAAATGCACCGTGTATCGTTACAGATCCTAAAAGTGTTCTCAGTGTCCCTTATGAGACTACTTGAGGGAGATCGTAAATAGACGCTCAAATGTTTTGATGGGTAAAATTATCGCTCAGACTCCTTTTCTCCCCAGCGATTGGCAGGCAAAAATGTTTCCCGTATTCTCCGATACTTGACCGCAGACAGCGAAAAATGTAAAAATTTCCTTTTCTGTCTCGCGCCGGGACCAAGTGTTACTGAAAGGACATGCTGCGCAGCTTGACCGGGAGGGTACTCTTACAGTTAGCCCGGCCGCAATTTTGTACCAAGCTCAAAATGTCGCAATCCCTGCACACTCGCTACCTTGCTGAGGAACAGACGCCTTACTCCCGCCTGGAGGCAAAACCTTTCTTCGACACTCTTTCGGACAAGGAGAAACACTATGCTCATTACATGGCCCGCGCATCCTTTGCAGGAACACGAGTTATACTTGAAACTACTAATCCTGCTGCTGTAAAGATTTATGACCTGATTCTAAAGATCTTTACAGGCGACGATGGTGCTATGGTGGACGTTGCATGTCTTGAAAAGGACAGGTACATGAATGCGGTTCTTTTTTGGTTGGCTGCCGTATCCAAACCCAATTTACTGATAATCTAATACTGGTAGCGGCGTGTCCCAGGAATCTTTTGAGCAATTTATGCAATATTGCGGTCAGTTCCTCGGTAACCTGAGCAACTACAAGTCGTTTGGCGATGAAAAGTTCGTGCCAAGATTAGCAGCTGCCGAGTTCCAAAAGATTGCCGCCGCTCGTGGGTGCGCCGATGCATTTACAAAAGTCCAGGATGAGATTTACGGCATTGAACCTGCTGCGCGAAACTTGATCGGATATCCTGAAGATGGCCATTTGTCTGGCTATTATTCCTCCAACGTTACAAAAGCTGACATCGCTAACGTGCAGGCCTTCCTGGATAAGAACAGTATCAATGCACTCAACACGAGGTATGCCGAAGATTGTCAAAAAGTACCATTTTCATGAAATACGCTGATGGATGATTTGCTACTTAGATTGTTCAAAGATGACAGTGGTTCCTTCCGTCTACTAGTTGCCTCAGCTGTCGAAGACTCAAAGGATTTGGATATGGATGGCACACCTTTAAAGCTTATATACGGCGATTTCAAAGCGGAAATGGCCAAGGCAGCGGAAAATGTCGCCAAAGCTAAACGATATGCAGCCAACGAACACCAACAGAAGATGTTAGACGCATATCACGAGTCTTTCATTACTGGATCCATTGAGGCACATATGGACTCGCAGCGCCACTGGCTCCATGACATCGGGCCGGCTGTCGAAACTAACCTCGGCTTCATTGAAACTTACCGGGATCCCCACGGTGTTCGTGCAGAGTGGGAGGGGTTCGTCGCGATGGTAAACAAGGAACAGACACGAAAGTTTGCGAACCTCGTGGATCGCGCCCCTCAATTTGTGTCGCGGTTGCCTTGGTCGAAAGAGTTTGAACGACAGACTATTAATAAGCCGGATTTTACGTCTCTTGAGGTGCTTGCCTTTGCTACCTCTGGAGTTCCTGCGGGAATCAATATCCCTAATTATCAGAACATTACCCAAGTCTTGGGGTCCAAGAATGTGTCCCTAGGCAACGTGATCTCTGCCCAGGCACCTAATGAAAAGTTCCCATTCATAGCACCTGAGGATCTCGAACTGTATCGCAAATATCGTAACCCTTCCTTTGAAGTACAAGTCGGTACCCACGAGCTCGGCCACGGCACAGGAAAATTGTTTGAGCAAGATGCCGACGGCAGACTCAACTTTGATCAAGAGAAGACCATCAACCCGTTGACGAATACTCCTGTGCAGACATGGTACAAACCAGGGCAAACTTTCAATTCTTTATTTGAAGCCGTCTCTTCTAGTTACGAGGAATGCCGTGCAGAGTGCATAGCATTGACCCTAGGTCATCACACGGATATATTGGAAACCTTTGGTTACACCGATCAGGAAGCTGAAAACGTTCTATATGTTATGTACTTGAATATGGCTAGAGCTGGCCTGGTCGGTCTTGAGTTCTACGATATGTCTGCAAAGAAGGTAAGGAGATATAGAATTTTTTTGTGCTGAGAGACTCAATCATACACACTTGCAACGTAGTGGGGACAAGCTCACGTGCAAGCACGATACGCAATCTTTAGAACCATGCTAAATGCAGGCCACGGTTTCCTAACCCTTGAGCGAACTGGTGAAGCAGGACTAGAACTTCGTATGGATCGATCCAAAATACGGTCTGTTGGTGCACCAGCAGTAGCCGATCTACTTTCCAAGCTGCAAGTGTACAAGGCTACCGCAGATGCGGAGAATGGCGTTCGTTTCTACTTGGAAGCTACAAGCGTTCCTGAAGAATGGAATGAAATTCGTGATATCGTTATCAAGAACAAACAACCACGGAAACAATTCGTACAGGGTAATACTCTCATTGAGGACGGCAAAGTTGTCTTGCGTGAGTACGAACCTTCTGCCAAAGGAATGATTCAGAGTTTTGTGGAGCGCGAAAATCTCGAATAAATCAAGGTGGTTACACCAGCTGCTTCTGCCACGTTTCTTACATACTTGCCTAATGTCAATTGTTACTGTCATCGTCACGACTCCTGAGAATATCAATGCTGAGCGAAGACTTGACAAGGGCTGGACTATATCTCAGCTGAAGGTGCAAGGATCACTTGGATACGACCAGAGATTACCTATGCTCACTGTAGATTCACTCTATAGTATAAACTTGAGCCCATTACGGGCATCCCGGCTGACACTCAACAACTCAATCTGTACCAAGGCGAGAATCTGCTTGGTACACTCGACGATGAGTCTCGTATGCTCGGTTCATACCCCGTGGAAAATTTCATGCGTCTCCACGCAAGTCTCCAACCTCGAACTTGGAGTTTCCAAATGGCATGTTGACTGACAGGCAGTTGCTTTCCAATTTTTTATAGGTCATTGATACCAATCCAAACAGAATCAAAAATCAGTACACAGATGTGTCTCTCGTTGAAAAGTTCGAGCTGACAGAGGAAGAATATCTCAAGCGGTCAGGTACATTTTTTAACCTATGCGTAGATCGAGCAAAATATCCAGATCTGACTCGTGTCTGTCCAGATACTGTACGTGCATACAAGGAGCGACACAAGCTCGGACGTTTTTCGGACGAGGCGATTGCGCAGATGGCAGAACTCGAGCGTAAGAATAAAGAAGCAGCGGAAAGCATAAAGGTGGGCGATCGCTGCGAAGTGCAATTGACCGAGGATGCCCAAATGAAACGTCGCGGTACCGTAAGGTTTATCGGTAAGTTGAGCTCCACGCAGTGAATAACTTTTTCAATGAGATATTGAGAAATTATTTCTATCTCGTACAAGGCACTACGCAGTTCCAGCCCGGCATTTGGGTCGGTGTGCAGTACGATGAACCTTTAGGAAAGAACGATGGCAGTGTGCAAGGAGAGAGATATTTTACATGTCCACCGAAGTACGGCGCATTCGTCCGTCCTTCAAAGGTGACAGTGGGCGATTTTCCAGAGGAGAAATTAATGGATACAGATGACGAGCTCGAAGAGATGTAAATTATATACCTCTCACGATGATTATCGAGATAAAATGTTACATCGCGACATCTTCGATTCATGCATATATTTAATCGCAATTTAAAACACAAAGCAAGAAGTATAGTCGACCAAGCATTTCCAATATTCCAATTAGGAGAGAAGTAAACATCTTGGAAAATAAAAGATCACTCAAATGTTGCAGCAATAAGTAGTATACAATTTGACGAATGATCTTCTACATGAAGAAGCCGTAGCCATGTCTCTAATACATATCCATCACGTATGATAGTTCATTCTGATTTTGTTATATCTTGGGAGGTCTCTGTTTGAAGCCATTCGCTACAGCTTCGCACAATGCACTTTGAGTCCACAAATACAACGGCCAAACTATATGCATCTCGAAGTCGAATCAAAATACAACTTTGAAACTTTACCAATTGGATAGATTTGAATGGAAGAAATTCATACTGTGGTCAGTGAAGGTCCGCCGAGCTGATTTTGGCAGAATCCACGCACGACTGCCCATTTTTTTTTTCTTTTTTCGTTTCTCACAGACGGCCCACCATGGCACAAGCTGAGCAGGTGCACACAAAGGATCGAGAGGTATGACTAATTTTTAAAACCGACTCGTTGACGACTAGGATATTGATCAACAGTAGGAGACCGGCGCTGTGGAGGATACAAAGGTGAAAGACAGTTCGGTTAGCAATGTCGAGAACAGGTTGGTGAAAATTCTTTGCACCGACAACCGGAAGCATAATTCTAAGGGAGATCGATTTAGCACGAATGACAAACCTCGAGAGAAACGACGTATAGAGAGAGAAGAAAGTGACGAGGAGGAGGAACTAGACGAGTTTGGCAGAGTTAAGCGACGTCGACAAAAGTTTTCGTCAGAACGCGACGAGGAAGACGAGTATGAGCATCATCATCGTCGATACTCGTACAGACCTCGGTCGCCATCTCCACCTCGTCACAGGCGTCACCATCGCTCGTCCTATTATCCGTCAGACTCAGAGGAAGAAGAAGATCGGCGAAGGAGATACAGTAGACGACCCAGCTATGGAAGTACCCGCCATTATTCATCTCACAGACATAGCAGAGGATCTCGTAACGTAAGCAATCTCTGCTGGAATTTTTTCACGGATTATAACCTGTTTTGTTTTACTTATTGCTCATCGTAGCCCTATGAAAATGCTGGACGTTACATCGATACAGATTTTCATCCGACGAAAATATACATTGGCGACCTGGAGGATGTCTCTGTTGACAGTCTTGAACGAACATTCAAACGATTCGGACACATTGTGCAAGTTAAAGTGGTTGAGGGTAAAGAGTATGTAGATCATAATCATTTGGACAAACGAACTCGAGACTAACAGTAACTGTAGTTTTGGATTTGTGACGTACGAGGATAAAGAGAGTGCTCTGGATGCCATACAGGCCATGGATGGTGCGCTTTTCGGACGACGGCACATTCGAGGTAAGCTTTGCATGTTCTTCATTGTTGATCCTTGTTGGCAGAATAGAGTTGTTTTAACCTGGGATAAAGTGAACCGTGCTAAATTGCCTGAGCGAAACCAGTACGGATTTGGAAACATACCTTGGACGGATGAAGGTATGGAAGAGCTCCCGCAATGTGCATGGCAATTAGAGACTTAAAATTAACATTGATTTGTTAGACGGCAATTTTGCCAAAGAAGAAATGCAGACATATCCTGGTGATTTGGATGCGCCCTACGCAACTCCTTCAAGTATGTGAATAGAATGCTGCGGATTGTCGCTTATTACTAAATGTAATCATTTAGATCCCTTAGCTTCGTCAACATCGCAACCGACGATAGATCGCCCCTTGACTACTTATGACGACTTATAATGTATTGTATCTTATTCAAATAAACAAAAGTATCAAATTCGAAGTTTCTGTCTGCTCTAATGCTTTATAACAAGGTAGACATCTGCCTTTTCCATCAATACCGGTCTGGTCGGCATGTTCAGTACTTTGTCCTCGAAAGGCGGTGCGCCGAGCGTGCACGGGACTCTCGAATTCTCATTCTTACTGAGTTGGAGAAATGCATGACCGTTATCAAAGGTGGTACGGGAACACAAAGTTGTGCATTAACTTCTATTCTTCCCAATCGCTGCGAGATTCTTTGTTTATTCGTCTCAATCAGGATAAAGAAATGTTTGCAGGAACGTGCAGGATGGGTGACGAGAGAAGAGCTGGGTATGGATGTCATGATGCAAGTGCATAATTAGGAATGACGAAATGGATCGTATAGCAAGGACACGTAATGGGAAGCGTGACTCGTCTAATTGATGGATGGCTGCTATTCGAGGTTAAGCTCTCAAGTAGTCTGCTCCAAGAGTTGCATTGCCATCTGCTTTCGTGACATCCTGGTCTGATACAGACGCTTTGGAATCGATTGGAGAGCACTGCGCATCTGCATCTGCTGCTTATGTTTTCTAGCTTCTTCATCTTGTTCCTGCTCATCAGCTGAT
The DNA here is from genome assembly GCF_041956525.1 of Rhizomucor pusillus. Taxonomy (NCBI): domain Eukaryota; kingdom Fungi; phylum Mucoromycota; class Mucoromycetes; order Mucorales; family Lichtheimiaceae; genus Rhizomucor; species Rhizomucor pusillus. The sequence continues at coordinate 1,474,557 of NW_027192143.1, read as the reverse complement.
GAATCACGAACCATCTGACGGCAAGACTGTTCTAGTTGCACCTTGGCTGATCGTTGTCGACGCTGATTCGCAAAATGACCAGAGCGACGTTTTTGAGCAGTTGCCATTTTGGAAACACTGAACTCATCAAATCCAGCGCCACCGTCATACTCGCCGTCTTCGTGATCACCCTCTGCTTCCTCCTTTGATGCTTGCTTTCGTCTTGGTTTCTTGGGAGGCATGCTGTAGGTCACAAACTTGCTCCGAGGTACAGGATCGTGTTCCACACCGGCTTGTTCAGCAGCTTCTGCAAACGACGATATAGATGGGTCCTGAATATGTTCCCAGTCATCCGGATGTGCGTGCTCCAAAACAAGCTCCCAATCGTCAACTGTCGCAGAGGTCGAAGGCAGTGGAGGGAAGTTGTCGGAATTGGATAAAAGGGCTTGTACAGCTTCGTCGTTATCGTTAGTTGATGCAACGCTTTCAGCAAAAGCTACGGTAGGTTCTAAGTGTTGTTCGCTGTCCTTATAGGATTGGGACATGACTTGAGATGGAATGTTCGATAGTAAGGAAGAAAAAGGGTAAAAAGGAATGTTAAGGTTTGAAAATGCCGCCCTGCAGATCTGTCCCTTTATATGTGGTTCCAAAAATGACGTCCACCTGTAGCGCCGCAGCTGCTGCGTGAATTGCTAATAAAATCACTAGACACAGACTCTATTAAAAAACAAGTATTTTTTGCTTGCAAGTGCATATCATTCTATCCAAGCAAGTCTCCTCTCTATATGTAGAAGCATCCCTCCGTCCCGGGTGGTGCCTGCTGGTGCGCCGCCCCCTTTCAAAATGTATTTTTTTATCCATTTTCCTTTCCCTTTTGCCCGCATCTGCCCTGCCCCGACACGATCCGTGGTCCCCGCTACGAGCGGGAAAACAATAGACTTGTTGACCGCAGTAAGTTATCACAACACCGTAAGAACTTGATGTTTCAACTGCGGTAATCTATTTCAGTAGACCTCTAGACAGAGTTATCTTTGGATCCAGATATGTACTAGGCGCGACAGTGAAAAAGTGACACAGTTTGCGTAGGGAAATTGATACTATCCTTGGTTTAATGTGCGCCTGGACCAATGCGCAACTTCCCGAGTACACATTACTAACAGACACGGCGCAGCTATCCTGTCCGATGTTGAATGTCGCAAATCTCATCTGTAGAACAAAAAGAAGCAGGAGATTTTCAGGGATGAAAATATGCTAAATTGTGGCGATCCAGCAATTCATCGTTTACCGGTATTTTCATATCAAGAAAATCGAAGAAGGTTGTACATTTAATCAGGTAAAGATCGGTACCAAGTGATATACTAAAATTATGAATAATAGAGAAATTGATTACGACGGCGCTGTGCGTACGCGTTGACAGTGGGCAATGCATAACTGTACGCCTTGAATGGTGAAACATTTCAGATTCCCAGATCGGGTAACACGGCCTCCGACGATCCTTACTTTCCTTCCTTCCGTGCTCATTCTCGGCAAGAGCTGCCATGTTTTGTACGTCGTTACAAAATGGCCGACAGCGACATTAGGACCTTGACAAGCTTCGATTTTGAGCTTACAGAGCCGGAGGAGGCAGAAGAGAAACTGCTGTCGAAACTCTTCACAAAGTTCAAAACTGCCATGTCAGGGTCTCAAGACCCGTTAAACGATGTATCCACGCCAGCGCTAAAGAGCCAAGCATCCAGTAGCTCAATCGATGGCTATACCGGCGAACCTGCGGGATCTTCATCCTTGCTACAAGGCGCAAAAAGACAAATCTATGTCACATCCCCTACGCCGCCGGCTTCGTGTAAAGATTCAGTCGTCGTCAACTTTCCGTCGTCCTCTAGTATTCACAGCACAACAACTATCACAAATAGCTCATCATCAGCATCGATAGCTGCAGTGGCAGCAGCTGTTAATCAAGAAGCAGAGGAACATGCTCCAGTCACCCGACATTCACAGGATAATCAGCCGCCACCTGCTGCTGACGATAGCCTGCCTCTCAGTGTGCCTATCTATCGGCCTCCATCCGCCGACAGCGACACCCAGTCTGTGGCAACTACTTTTTCCATATCCACGTCGCATTCTCTCAGCCGCATAATTGCTCGGTTGCGAGGACAAAAGTCAGACAAGGAATTTTGGATGCCAGATGAACAATGCAAAGAATGCTACAAATGTCACAAGCCTTTCAACGTCTTGCGAAGAAGGCACCATTGCAGAATATGTGGTAAAAAATATAAGGCGATCTGAATACTCTATTGAATACTATGCTTAAAAATTGAGATATTCTAGGACAAATATTTTGCGGCAAATGCGCATCGCATACGATCTCGGGCAAGTTATACAAGCAGAAGGGTGAAGTGCGAGTCTGCAACTTTTGCTATCGAGAGCATTTGATGGGCCACACTGCGGACGCCATGTCTTCGACTTCAGTAGTTCGCCAGCCGGAAGAGGATGTATCCAACGATAATCAATACCAAGCAGTTATACCGTCTCAGCCTCCACCAATCGCAGCTCCAAAAATGCAGATACCCACAGCTGCTGTAAAGCAGTCTCAGAGCCAGTATGGACATTCTACTACCGTCGCAGTCGAACTTTTAGCATCAGACTCGAGCCGGTACCTTGGATCGTCTGCTGAAAAGACCACAGGAAATTCGTCCCGTTCCGGATCAATATCAGCAGGTAATGGAAACGAGATCGAGGCATCTAATTCTCCTGCTGCTGAAGGCAGCTTTAGCAAACGACTTTTGGATGCTGGTTCCTCCTTCCTGAAATCGCGACCACGATCTACCACACTTTCCTCCATGACGGCAGATGACATTCGATTTACGAATAGTCCGACGGCACCTCTTCGTGGCAACTCGGCAACGAACTCATTAACAACGGGACGAGGAGGAGGAACTCTCGTGACAGAAGGCGTGCTATCTCCATTCATCGGACGAGACGACGACGAGGAAGAAATAAAAAATGATATGCTGCAGGAATTCTGGAGTCGATCATCTTCGAGCATCCCGGGAGGAGGGTCATCCTTACGTATACCTTCAAGTGGATCAAACAACTCACAAGGCGTTTTAGCAGCCAATGGTCGCCGTCAATCAGCAGGTAGCGACGATGAAGCATATGATTTCCGACTAAGAGATAAACGCACGGAAGAACTACGTGGACAGTCCAATCCAGAACGGTCTGTATCGTTCCGTAGACAGAGCATTGGAGGCAGTAAAAAGGGGCGAGCAGCATTTCGGCAAAAAGGTATGCATATATCGACAACGAATCTGCCGAAATCGGAATTCTTGCAAAGTGAAGGATGGTCGCCAAGTCCTTTCCTTTCACCTCTGGAGGATAGATACGCTCTCAATCCTTTGGACCATGCCATCAAAAATCGATTGCTGACACCTCGGCACCGACGGATATCAGCGCCACCACCCAATGTTGAACTTAGCTACGGCGCTGTCATGCACGCTCGAAAAATGCTGAAACAGCTTATGGCGGATGAGAGCTTTTCGGCTTTGTCGGCGCAAGAGAAGACGCAATGGGAGGACATCATCATGAAACTCTTGCTCAAAGTAACGGACAACGTACGACCGGACGTGCGCTCAGGGGACGATATGGATATCCGACATTACGTAAAGATTAAGAAGATCCCAGGTGGACTACCAACCGATAGCTTCTACGTCAAAGGTGTCATGTGCTCCAAGAACGTAGCACACAAAGCAATGGTCCGTAATATCTCGCAGCCGAGGATACTGATACTACTTTTCTCGCTTGACTATTCGCGCGTTGAGATGGAGAATCAGCTAATGTCTATCGAACCGATGATTGCGCAGGAACGGGAACATATTAAGAAATTGGTGGCGCGCATTGCTGCTTTGCGACCATCGCTACTGCTTGTCAAATCGACGGTATCTCGTTTGGCTCTGGAGTTCCTCCTAGAGAAGAATATTCCTGTAATCCACAATGTCAAGTACAGCGTCATACAAGCTGTAGCACGTTGTACCCGTGCAAGCATCGTGCAGTCTGTAGAGAACTTACACTCAGCAGGCTTATCGTTTGGTCAATGCGGCACATTTGAAATTCGAACAATTATCCACGATTGGTTACCGAATCGACGAAAGACGTTTCTTATCTTTGATGATTGCCAGCCGGATTTGGGAGGCACCATCGTCCTTCGAGGTGCGCAGAGCGAGACACTCCAGCTTTTGAAGCGTCTCATCGACTTTATGGTGTTCGTGGTGCATAATCTCAAGCTGGAGACTTCACTTTTACGTGACTCCTTTGCAAAGAATCGCGGCCTGGAAAGCGATGTCGAGAGAGAGCGCTCACCACTAGTGCCAGAATCCGCAGAATCGACGAGTCAAGATTCAGAGACAAAGGCGCAGGATAGTTCATTGGATGGATTTTCTAAGCTATACGAAGATACAATATTATCGGCATCACAGTTTGTGGTCTTCCCGCAGCCATACGTATTGACGCAGCTGATCGAAACGAACAACAAAATCACAGCCATGAATGCTGCTCGTAAAAGTGGCACAGTACCTTCGTCTCCAACAAAGCCGGTGATAGATATATCACAGCGGGAACCTGTTATGGACGCAGAATACGAGCATTTGGTTGCTAAGCGAAATCATCTACTTCGTGCATGGCAAGCATACCTCAAAGAAAGTGTGGATTACATTAATCCATTCTATCACCAGAACATAGTGGTGCTATATTCCAATGTCTGTACGGTGACGACAGTGCCTTGCCAAGGACCTGAAGTCCGGATGTTTGAATACTATTGCCAACCTTCTGATATGACTCTGGGTGATTACCTAGTTGAACTCTGCGAGGATGCCCTTCAGCTATGTCCTTCCCCAATGTGCGAGCATCAGGTGTTGGACCATTATCGATCTTATGCGCATGGTAGCGCCCGCATCAACGTCATGATCGAAAAGTTTCCTTGCCCGCAGCCTGGCATGTCGGATAAGCTTCTAATGTGGAGTTATTGTCGACAATGCGAAAAGCCGACGCCCGTTATACCAATGTCAGAGAATACGTACAGCTATAGTTTTGGCAAATTCCTGGAAATCTGTCTCTATCAAAAGGGTGTATATTGTCGAGCAGATATATGCCCTCACGATATTGGCGAGCATCATGTTCGATATTTTGGATACAAGGACTTTGCGGTTCGGTTCCTGTATGATCCGATCGATTTATTGGAGGTGGCAGTTCCACCTATGAAGCTATTCATACTGAGCCAAGTGCAGATCAACCAGAAAGAAGAAGATGCCAAGAACTTGCGCACCAAAACAAACAAGTTTTACCAGTCCATTGTGGAGCGTAACAAAGCATTTCCTTTTTATCTGGTAAATCCTAGCAGACTTGAACAATGCAAGACAGAATTGCAAGAAATGTCGCAGCGTTGCGACAGCGAAAAGAAGCAAGTACTGCAATACATTCAAAATGTGTATGCTACAACAAAGTCAACGGATACCTTGACCATCAACTGGACTGTAAGGACGATCCTTTATCAGCATATCGAACGTTGGGATGAAGAGTACGCGAATCTTGTGCGGGAGTATCTACAACCTGAACTGGAATTGCGAAAAATCACAGCCAATCTACGCAAGGTATTCCCTCAAGAATTACCAGAAGTCACAGGTGGAGAGAGGACAAAGAGAGCGACAGAAGTGACAGACTTGCCGCTTCTCGGAAACGAATTGGAGGATGAAGTTCGTTACGATCAAGAGTTGCTGGTACCTCGTATGTTGCCTCAACTTTTACCGTCGCCGAACAACGATAGCAAGCAAGAAGAAGATTGGAAATCGGAACAAGAAGGCCGGTCCTTATTGCGCCCCGAAGTTAAACGCCGTCTATCTCTGGAATTATTGCGTGAGTTAAGGTCCAAGTTGAGGAACGAAGACCAACCGGAAAAGTCCAGATCAGCTGTCCTGTCTACTTCAGCTGCCGCTGCCACGACTCCTTCACGTATACCTGTCTTCCTTCCAGGCAGTCATCATATCCGTACAAAAGTATCACCACCATGGAATGAATCTATTTTACAAAATGTAGTAAATAGACCATTTATGATCGATGACTCTGATCATATCTCACGGCAAAGAAACATCCCTCCACATTACCGATACAGCAGCGTATTACTGGGATCCAGCTCCAATGCAGATCGGTTGCAGCCTTCTCCTCTTGGTGCCACAAGACATAGCAGTTTGCATGTACCGTCGCGCGGTGAATCAGAAAGCAAGCGTCTGCGTAAAGCTCTAACTGCGCGAGACCGACATTTCCGCTCGCGTTTACCACGCAAAAAGACATCGATGCAGGTTTACACTCGTGTGAACGATCTAGTCAAAGAAAATATGGAAGATGAAGTTGGTGATTTGGATGACGAGCGGGAAGCGCCAATTGACTACTTTTCGCCGCTGGCGCCGTATGCAGAAAGAGTTAATGCTAATACGCGACCACCTTCTTTCTTTTCTCAACGTTATGATGGCGTGGCAGAAGCTATCACGGGCTTTGGAACGGAAATTGAGCGGCTACCTCCATTAGCCGTTGATTTACTGGATCCGCCTCATGTAAGTATGGTAGCTGGTATATCTTCTTCTGATGTGAGACCGGCACCTGAAGGAGAGGAAGCCGAAGAAGGCCAGGGACCAAGTGGCAGACGTACAACTTTGCAAGATGTCAAAGCGCAACCGGAGAAGAGTTCGTTTATGAAGACGATAACCAGCTTCCTAACAGACAGCGGTGTTGCGAACCTATTGCCACTGGAATACCCTTTGTAAGTTTTATAGGTCGTCCGGTAATCATTCAGGCGCATTTAACTGTAGCGCGATAGGCAACGATCAGAATATATATTTCCAGATTCCCCGGTTATTGTCCGTGAAGACGAGCCTAGCACCATCATTGCATATACCTTAAGCTGTCAAGATTATCTAACACACATGAATGGTGCATCTGACTCAGCCTCTGAACTGTCTTTCGACGATAATCCGAGTGTAGATCTCCATGAAACTGCGAGCGAAACTGCTACCATGGCTTCACCAGGTGATATCAAGGATATTTTGCTCAAAGAATCGGGCATCCACATCGGCTTTAGTATGTATCCAAAGAAGTATATAGTGGGAGGACGACATTTTGACTCGTATATTCCGCAGACTTTAGATCGGACAGCACTCGATTTTTCTGCAAGATTTTCTTTGTGGACCAATTTGATGCGCTTCGCCGAAATTGCGGCTGCGACGAGAGCTATATCTACTCACTTGCAAGTTGTCTAAAGTGGGACTCGTCCGGTGGCAAGTCTGGATCGGCTTTCCTAAAAACTAAGGACGATCGACTGCTGATGAAACAACTATCCCGTTTCGAATTGGATGCATTCCTCAAGTTCGCGCCGGCATATTTCCACTATATGTCTGATGCATTTTTCCGAGAAGTAAGCCATTGCTTTTGATGCTTACTCGATGTATACATATATAAACTACCTTATGATGGCATAGATGCCAACCGTGCTTGCAAAGATCTTTGGCTTCTACAGCATCGGTTTTAAGAACTCAGCTACTGGCAAATCAATGCATATGGATGTGCTGGTCATGGAAAATTTATTTTACCAGCGCAATGTCAAAAAGGTACATTATTGCCATTTTAAGGGAACGCGAAAGAAAATAGGAGGTTTGGCTGAAAATATGATTTAGATATTTGATCTCAAGGGCTCCATGCGTAATCGGCATGTACAATCCACGGGAAAGCAAGACGAAGTTCTCCTCGACGAAAATCTGGTTGAATGTAAGTTACTATATCAATGTATCAATATTTATTACAAACTAACGAATACACATAGTAATATACCAATCACCCCTTTTCATTCGCACACACTCCAAAGAAATATTACGCAGCTCACTTCACAACGACACGTTGTTCCTTGGCAACAGCAATGTTATGGATTACTCCCTACTTGTCGGCATCGATGAAGAAAGACAGGAATTAGTCGTAGGCATTGTCGGTATGTGTGCATGATCAATGGAGTCTAAGGCATCAAAAGTGCAGAACCTCAATTTGCCCATATTTACAGACTTTATCCGCACGTTTACCTGGGATAAAAAGCTAGAAAGCTGGGTGAAAGAATCCGGTATTCTAGGCGGCGGCGGTAAAGAACCGACGATTGTGTCTCCTAGACAGTACCGTATCCGGTTCCGAGAAGCAATGGAGCGGTACTTCCTCATGGTACCTGACGAGTGGTCTGTGTTTAGACAGATCCGTGCACCGTTCGCAGGACTGTATCACCATCATCAGCAACAGCATGCAGATAGTGACTAACCATCATCCATGTGTATATTTTTCAAAGGACATAATTAGGGGGCCTTTAATTAAAAGGCCTCGAAATCGCATATCTGTAAATGGTTACCTATTTGATTGTAGAGTACACACATGAATCTCAATAAATCAAAGGCATCCTTCTTTCTTTCCTTTGTTTCATTTTAATTTTTTGAAATCTACAATGCTCCTCTACTTACCTGTCGTGCTACTGACCTTAACAATGGCTGCCGCGAAGGACATTATTATCCGGAATCTCTGTTCGCACGACTTGCATGCAACCTATCAAACAAACACTGAGCCGTACGGGAAGGTCTTTCCTCTGCTTGCCAAGTCAAATAAGACGATAACGGTTGAAGATGACTGGGAAGGACGTGTTTGGGCGCAAGAATCTTGCCATCCGCCTGAAAACTGCCTGCAAGCTGGTGCGCATAATCCGGCATCACTTGCAGAATTCAAAATGTCTGGAGCGAATAACGTGGATTACTATGACATTTCATTTGTTGATGGATACAACCTACCACTCCGTGTAGAGCCCACAAAACTCGAACAGGATCACACTGTATCAAGCGACCCGCGACACTGTCGAGCCACGTACTGTAGTAGTATGCCTGATTGCCCCGCGGATCTCCGGTTCCAAGAGGGCAAAACCTGGACTGCTTGTCAAAGCGCGTGTTCAAGATATCGTCAAGACGAGTATTGCTGCACCGGCGCACACAGCACCCCAGAGACATGTACTAGCAACCATTTTTCCCGAGCTATCAAAGCTGTCTGCTCTGACGTATATACTTATGCATTCGATGATGCATTTAGCGTGTACGCCTGTCATGCACCATCTTACATTGTCAGCTTTTGTCCATAATACATTGATTTTTTACGCCAAAGCAATAATAATCTCACGATGTATTAAGTGCGTTTTGGATGGGAGGATATACACGCGCTTTTTATATGCACGCTGTTTTCAATCGGTTATTGCTTTTGCAATCAAAGAATTCCTTCACCGTCCCATTTATTCATATTTTAGTGTCGTTATGCTATCGACGTTTACTAGTATGCAGCAAACCGTCAAGGAAAACATTGCATAAAGCTGTGGAAGTACACCGCGTTGATGTCTCTACAAAGTAGCTGGAGTTTAAAAATTTGGCAGATTTTGTCAAGAGGTTTCGAATTGCATCTGGGCCAGCTGACAAAATGTTTTTGCGGCCTGTGTTGACGAAAGCGAGGTCGTTGCACCGATGTTTCTCTACAGTCGATGCAAGCGAAATTAAAAAGTTCAGCGAGAAAGCAGCCGAGTGGTGGGATCCCGATGGCGAGTTTGGCATGCTGCAAATCATGAATCCTGCACGTGTAAGTTACGTGCGCAAGCAGCTTGGAGTCGACCCGGAGTCTTCCAAGCCGTTCCAAGGCTTAAATATGCTCGATATAGGTTGCGGTGGCGGGTTCTTATCAGAGGTAAATGGAATAAGGAATGAGGCTCGACGAATTTATTGTGCTAATATCTGAATAAAGTCATTGACGCGACTTGGTGCAAACGTTGTGGGTGCCGACGCATCTTCTGACAATATCAAAACAGCTCAAGTGCATGCACGCCAAGATCCGCGGTTGTGGCGAGGACCTGGCAAACTCGAATACCGAAATACAACTGCTGGTAAGCAGCAACAGCAGCGGCATACATCTCAGCGTTGCTGTAAAATGCATGACTTACAGAGACATATTCTCTAGAGGAACTCGTAAAGGAGAAAAAAGAAGCCTTTGATGCGGTGATGGCCATGGAGATTATTGAGCATGTTAGCAACCCTATGCAATTCTTACACACCTGTGCCGATTTGGTGAAACCTGGAGGACACTTGTTCATGTCGACGATGTCACGAACGGTCACATCTTACTTGCTCACCGTCTTCCTCGCCGAAGATATTCTTCGACTGGTCCACCGCGGAACGCACGATTGGTCAAAATATATAACTACTCGAGAACTCAAAAGCGGCGTTGAATCTCTCGGCGCAGAGTGGAGTGTGCAGGATGTGCGTGGAATCTACTGGGATCCTTTGAAACGTAAATGGTGGATTTCAGATACTAGCGACGCGACACCTTGCGGCATAGAATCTTTTGAAGTCAATTACTTTTTAACAGCAAAGAAACATTAGGTCATGCATCATTATTTTCTACTTGTCTATCGTTTGCAACATCGCGGAATCGATTGATAGCCTTGATTACACCTACTACGGTGCGTAACTTTTGCCCAGGTTGCAAGTTTTCCCAAACTGTTTCAAGCAAACCAACGTTGGAAGGTGATTGATTGGCGAGCCACTTGTCTTTCAAAGCTTCGGAAGCTGTTGGTCGTTTGCTCGGATCCAATGTCAATAAACGGCGCACAAAGTCTTTGGCTGTAGGAGCGTATCAGCAAATTGTTTCACAATGGAGAATGCCTAAGAATTATTTTACTTGCCATCCACTGTTATGTTGCGCCAATACCGTTCATGGAACTGATATCTTCCATTTGTTACTTCGTTGATTAGCTCAGGCATATCCTCTGCCTGGAAAGGTTGGTAACCACAGAGTCTGGGTTGCAACAAAGGAACTGGTCAACAACTAGATGTATCTTCTTATCCTATCTTGAAAATACCTACAGAGTATACGCGATTACACTGGATGAACACGCACAATGCCGTTAAAACGAAATCAACGTGATCTACGCTGTGTCTACCCAATTGTATTTACCCAGCGCTCCAAATATCTATCGCCGAACCATATCCCTTTTTTAAAAAGACTTCTGGAGCAACATATCCCGGCGAACCGCACACAGTATGCAATGGTAAGTTATCTCCGTCCAGCTTCGCGATACTATGTATAAAATACTCTTGTCAGCAAATGGCGGAGGATGTTGCCAAGCGCACTGACCCAAAATCACAAATTAAAAGCTCGGCATCAGGATCTTGGCTTTTGAAGAGAAGATTCTCAGGCTTCAAATCTTTTGCATTTAGAAAATAAGTGGATATCCCTCGTCCGGCGATGCAGATGTTGTTACCTCTGTGAATGATCTTGTGGTTATGTAAATACTCCAGACCGCATAGGATGGAGCGCACAACATTAGCAGCGTCGTTCTCGGTAAGTTTGCCCCGTTCAAATAGACGTTCGAACAGTTCGCCACCCGTCGCTCTAAATGAAGAGTATGAGTTCAAGAATGCACGAATATAGGGAGCATTTGTAACTTGCAATTCGAAAACGAGGTAGAATTTTTCTCTAACGATGAAAGGTAAGATAGAACCTACAGTCAGTTCCTGATCCGACTGTGAATGAAAAAGGGCCTACCGAGACTCAAACCAGTCATACAGCTTTACAATATTTGGATGTTCTAGACCTTGAAGCATCTTCACTTCTGCGTAAACCATGCCCTGACGATCTTTGACATTGCGTTTTGGAATGATCTTGATTGCGACCTCTCGGCCGTCAGATATTCGAGTAGCCCTTTTTACTGATCCGAAAGCGCCACTTCCTAATATCCGCAGCCTTTAGACATTGAATAAAGGATATTGCAAACACACACGAACTCACGACACTAACCTAGCACGTTACCAAATCTGTAGCATCTTTTCTTTTCATATGATTTGGGTGCAAATCCATTAACAAGTGTATCAAGTGCGGTAAGAATGCCCATCTGAGAATTCAAGGAATAAAGGAAAGAGAAACCAGAGAACAATCCAATAGGGAGAAGAAAAAATAAAGCGCCAGTGTCATATGCATGAACGCTGCAACTGCACATGAAATAACTTCCAGGCCACCCAATGGATGTTTCCATTTGCGCCCGGAATATGCAGTTGCTTACAGTATGTATCACGTTCAGCTTCACCGATATAGCAATGGATGACGATCAAGATACACATCCATGTTAATGGTCCAGATCGTCCACCTCAGCAGTGCTAGCATCATATAGACAACAATGCTCGATTCTTAAAATTCTGTGATCTTCTTCTTTTTTATATCTAAGGAATGTCCCGATCTTGTGCAAGTAGTATCGAATTCTTTTTCATTTGCATCATATTACATATTTTTTGACATTTCGGTCTTTTATAGTATCGACTATTCTGTGGTGTTTCAGAAAGTCGACATGGAAGTTAAAGATCAATCTTCCTCTTGAAAGAAAACTACAGCGAAGCCGGTAGAATCGCACAACGCTGAATATGTACTTCCGTGAAGAGAAAAAATTTTCCGCTGCGCCGATCCAAGACTTAAACACCCAGATCCATATTTAAACTTGTGGTACTATGGGTACCAACATCAATGCAAGAAATGATTATACCTGTCACGATTAAACGAAACGGATATCTCTAGGAATTTGAATGGGAACGCTTTATTTACATTGCAATATGCTTTTAATTGGTATACATGAAAATGGAGATTCTCTTGGTTTTCACTTTAGAGTTTCCTGGATCGTATCCTCGGCAACATCCATCCGCTCGAGCACAGGTAGAATTGCCTCCCACTGCGATATTCCCTATTTGAACCATATGAGTATTTCTGATAAATGCAAGATTAGCTAGTAACTAGCTCACATTAGAATAGAACTCTATGCGGCTGTCAGCATATGCACTTAGACTCTGTTTGAGTTCCGCTGTCTTGGATCGCTGGAAAAATTCATATTCTTCAGTCATTTGCGTAGAAAAACCGTTCGTAATATCGCTTGTTCGTGCTACTTCGGTTTCCAGCTGCGAAAAAGATGCTGTTAGATCTCTTTGCTCGGACATTACTATTTTCCTACCTACCTCTTGTATCTTGGTATCCAACTCGGCAATCTTGACTGGGTTGACGCCTACTCTCTCTCGCTCCTCAATTGCCCGCTGTAAAAATTTGGAGAGCTCTTCAAAGTCGATCTGGCTCTCATCCCGTTTCTGCAATGTTTGCTATTTTTTAACATTAGTGTAAATGTCTTGACATTATCAGCTTCGCCAAGTCATTGTATACCTTGACTGCAGCGCAGTAAGCCAATAACTCATGAATATCATTCATAAACAGAATATTTTCTTTCCTGGTCTTGACTATTGTTAGTAAACTCGACATGGATATCATTTTGGCATTCTCTCACCATGTCCTTCATTGATTTCGCATAAGACTCTGTTGTCTCTGCAAACTGTCGCAGCGGTAGACCAATATCGGATTCCATTGCTGATATCTCACGAACACTCCATGCAAAATTCTTGTAATCCTGTACGAGATCTGCGACGGAGTGGAGTCAGTGAGCGACAATCTTTCAAGAAATCGTGTAAGATCGTACCCTCTTGGCGACTGCTTATCCGAGAGTATAGTTTTTCAATGTGCTTGAGGTTATCTTCAAATTTATCGACATAATCCTTCATATCCAAAAACCTCTGATCTGGTTTTTGAATCTTGCTAAATGCGTTCATCAATGCATCTCCAAATGATTCTAACAAAGACCCTGTATCAGGAAATCGTGCTTCATGCACCCGTTTGTCGTTTTGCTATGTAGATTGGGATTATGAATCAGCGGCTCTTGTACTGATTCAGGGTACAACTCACAAAATCCACTGACTCCAAAAATATACGAGTGCACTGCGATGCTTGTAGATACGGATGAGACGATACGCGATCCAAAAACCATTGCAGACTGGTTGCATAAAACACGCAAAAAGGATCAGAATATCATTACCGTTATCCATGCTGATTTGAGATGTTACCCTAGTCGTCGCTTTTCTATGAATTGTTCGTCAAACCGCCCACCATTCACGTAGCCTAGATTGCATATTCTTTGATCAATAGCAGGGGTTGGTTATTCGCACCCAACAAAGATATATCGTACCGATCCGATTTTTCTCCGGGAGAGGCGGCACGACGCACGCTGGATATTCAAGCAAAAGTGCCCGATGGAGCCAGACGAAATCCTGGAAACGTCGGCGAACAGGCCTAGGTGTAGTTGAGGAAAACGTCTCCACGTTGGTCTGCGACTGGCAGTGTCAGCGCAGTCTGATAAGAGGGCTGTTTACATATACTCAATAGACTGACCTCGGTGGTTATCAGATAGGTGATATACGACCCTACTCCTAAACTGCCAGCCTGTTTCTGTGGATCGCTAACACGAATGGTCATGTACCGTCCGTGAGCATTGCGCTGTTGTGGTTGGTCGCCATTGCTGTCGCTGTATTCTACAGGTATCGAGGGTGACGTTGGTGCCTGCTCAAACGACTAGTTCTTCCTGATAAGCGCAAACTCTTATACTTTTTCTTTTTCTCTCTTTCAATCGCATTTGCGTTTGACTGGCTACCTCATTCCTAGGAGACGATGCAAAAGGATTCTCGTCGAATGGCGATGAGAACCCATTGGGCGAAGCTGCCCAGTCATTGGCAAACATATTGACAAAAGGAAAAAGGTGGGGATTCAATCAAGTTTATCATCATTTAATAGCTGCTCCAAAGCATTTTTCTCGTTAAAGAGCTCGTGTTTTTTTCCAGCTAGCAGATGTTTTGTACATCCACAGATATTACATTGAGTAACAGTGGCGGTCTGCGGTCGAGCTGTTTGCCAATGTTAGCAACTACCCTTTGTACCTTTTCAGGAGCAAACGATTACTTACATGTAATGCGCACAGATGCAGTTCTGCCGGGTATCAAAGTTGTGTCACATCGTTTACACACGGATCTCTTGATACTTGGATCACTGTAAAACAGAATTATTAAGTACTTGACAACAAAGGTGTTGAAAAATAACTTTCTGTAATTACACTCGTGACACAAGCTTCCTACTAATTTTCTTCATCGTGTTGTTGTAATATCGTCCTAAAGGAGCAAGTGACCCCTTGGGATCGCCTTGCCACACATGCTTCGATCGTGATGGTTGTCGCTGGCTATCGTTTGAATTATGTTCAACAATCGTTGTCATTAAGACTGCCGCCTGATGAAGAAAGTTCATGCGTTGGTACGCCTGCAAATGTTGTTGACTGGGACCGTCCTTGGCATTCTTCTTCTTGCCCATTGAATCGGCACAGAGTTGGAAAGTAAAAAGCACACTCAGCAAATAACTTTCAAGACCGTAGACAAACAAGTCACAAAACTAAGCATGTATATGTATATATTTTTACATCTATGCTGCACAGAATAAGAACCAAGATGTCTAGGGAAGAACAATGTACTTTTGAAGGTGCTCGGGGATAGCGGTATCGAGCTTCTTAGATTCCAACCATTTGCGGCCTGGATAAAGGTAAAAAGGTAAATTTGTCAGTTTGATCAATCCCAGCAGGTAACAATGCAGCAGTGTGCAAAACTTACTGAACAATCGAGATTGGTATCTGTAGGCGCCATCAGCAAGAATGGTAACAACCTTTTTGCCCTTGCCGAGTTCCTTGGCAACCTTGGTAGCAGCCACCACATTCAACGCGGAGCTGGCGCCGACATAAATACCCTCCTCGTCAAGCAATCTGTACAACATACTGATGGATTCCTCATCAGGAATACGGAACGAGCCATCGACCAGATCGACATCCTGCGCCATGTTATCCGTGATACGACCCTGACCGATACCCTCGGTGATAGATCCTCCTTCGCGCTCGAAGAGTTTGCCACCGCTCTGGAAGTAGCTGTGCAAGACAGATCCGGGAGGATCAGCAACGTAGATTTTGACGTTACTGTTCTTGGTCTTCAAGAAGCGAGCAGTGCCGGCGAGCGTACCAGCAGTACCAGTGGCGCATGTAAAGGCGTCAACAGTGCCCTCAGTCTGCTCCCAAATCTCCGGACCAGTTGTCTCGATATGTGCACGGCGGTTGGCAATGTTGTCGAATTGGTTGGTCCACACTGCATTTTCTAAGTTTTCGGCGTGGCGACGTGCCTGATGGTTGTAGTTTTGCGGGTTGTCGAAGGCGACAGCAGGGACCGGGTATACCTCTGCACCCAACATGCGCAGCAGATCGATCTTCTCTTGAGACTAGATACAACCTAAACGTCAATTGCATAATCCTATTTTGCATCCAGACGGCAAGGCCGTACCTGAGTGTTTGGCATGTAAATCACGCACTTGTAGCCCTTTGCACGGCAGACGTGAGCCAAGCCAATACCAGTGTTGCCAGCGGTACCCTCAACAACAGTGCCTCCTGGACGGATAAGACCCTTCTCTTCGGCATCTTTGACGACATACAAGGCAGCACGGTCCTTGACGGAACCACCGGGGTTCATAAATTCAGCCTTTGCAAGGATCTCAGAGCCAGTCTCCTCGCTGAGACGGTTCAAGCGGATCTATTCCGGCATGCATTGATCTCGCAAGTTCTATCTGCCTATCTCTAGATATACTTACGAGAGGTGTGTTTCCAATGGCGCCAATGAAACCGTTGGTGATCTAAAGAATGAATCGCTTTAGCTTGCTTTCGGACGTAAGCCAGGTAAGCCTCAAAGGAACTTACTCCAGGACGGACGCCAGGGTGTACAGTGGAATACGCTCGAGCAAATGCACGGAGAGGGTTCATTTCAAGTGTGGGGAAAAAGGTTTAAGTCGGTGCCTGTCAGAAGGAGCGCACACACCTCTTGAGGAAACCCCGATGACACACAAGCACGCAATTGCACTTGCTGACCAATCCCGCGCCGGCGACAGTCTGATGTATAGATCGATTTGTCCCAGCAGGATGTCTGCTAAGAAATCTTGAGGTATGTACTGAAATTATCAAATTACAAGCAGCTATAATGCGTGTCCTTATATGCTACAAGTGAAGTCCTTATGCCTTGCTCTTGCTCTTTCCGCTCCAAGTGCTACTATAGATAATGCATCAAGAAACTCGAAAAGGATAATGTAAATGAATTATTCGTCATCATTGAACAAGAACATGGTACACAGAACGAATTTAATAATAGTTTTGGCGCAGCCATTCTTCGGGATCCTCGATGCCCACCAAGTCTTCAACTGCTTCGAGCAAAGCTTGCAGCTCCGTGACAAAGGTAGCGCTGAGCACAACGTAGGTAGTATATGGAAGGAACGATGGATTGTTGATATCCTCAATACGAAGTCGAATGTTGCGTTCGAGTGCTCTGCTGAACCGCTCTCGAGCTTCACCAGGTGCAATCAGATACGGCGGCAACGCCATTTTCGCGGACAAGGTAGCGGATAAAAGTTTAAGTGTTGTCATGATAGATGCAAGCTAAAGTGACCAAGCGTTGATAGTGTTAATGCGCATGCAAAGTATACAATAAGCTTTTGTGTCCTTACGTAATCTCTACGCTCGCTTGTAAGAGTCGAGGCAATCTGTTGTCTCCAGGGTCCAGTGATATCATGAATGACATGCCCCTTTTTTGATCCACTCGTTTAGAAAAAAGAGACATGAATCTTTTCTTTTTTCCAAGTACTCACCATGTCAAACACCAGATCGGCCATGTTGTCCACTTTTTCAAGGATCGTCTCGTAGCTCTCCTTTGGGAACCGGCCTCGAAGCGGGGGCTCGAAAACAGCAAGCTTGTGGAAACTGCGTTCGTCCGCAACTTGTCGTCGAATATTGAGTGCAAGTTTCCGGAAACCTTTAGCCTGCTGCGCAGTTGCCTCTTGATAAGCCAGATTGGGTTGTACCATATGGACCGCAAGGATACCATATAATTTGCCAATATCGCGGATGGTCTGAGACAAACGCTTTCTTAATTCAACGCGCCCTGTAACTGGGTAAGGGATCAATGATAGGATAGCACACGCAGCGACACCAATCACGACAAGCAGCATTCTCTGTAAAGATATTGTTAATTTAAATAGCGTTCTTGATAAACTCTATCTCCGCATTTACCTTGCCAGCAAGGGTCCACACTGGATCATTGCCTTCAACTGCACCAACTACGTAGTTATGCTCATAGATAACCACCTAGTCATCCAATTAGCAATGTCATTTCTTTTTTTAGTTCTTTCCTTCTGCTTTTGTTACCAGTAAGATAGTAATAACGGTCATGATGGACAACACTCTTAGAGTGGGTTTTACAGCCATAAGATAGAAAAAGATGACAAAGACGACGAACATGACAACTGCGATACCGTATGGGTTCCCTTGAGTCATTTCCCAAACAACGATACCGAATACGCCGCCGAATACCGTTCCAAGCAAACGCAGGAGAACTCTGTATAAACAAGTAAGCGTCATTGTTGCTATCCAGAGTTATAAAAAAAACATACGAGTATAAAAACATGCCCGTCATAGGGAACATCCACAGCGTAAGGGTGATAAGAGCCCACTGTCCACGCCATTCGTAATACCAAGCAGCGCTTTCAGGCAGATAGATAGGCAACGCCAACAAGACAGTGCCAGCAGCCGTTTTAAACGCAAAGAACGTATCTACTTCGGCAAACCATCTCCGGATACTGTAAAGTCTGTCCCAAAATATTTGCGCTGCAGTGGCCGGCGGGTCAACGTCCGGATCGCGGTAGTATAGTTTTCCCGCAGGTGTCTTGACAAATGCGCTTTCCGAAGATCTTGCATTTTCCACATCCAACGCCCCTGCGTCGGTGCGTGTGTTTGTTCGCACAAGCGTCAACTCTGCACCTTGCTGGGCATAATCGCCGCTATCCCCGCCCATGTTTGTATCAATCTCACGCGATCGGAACCACTTTCGAAATGCCTTGTTGGTTGGGAACCAGATGCGGCGCTTCTGACGCTTTAGTTCGAGCTCCTTGACGAACCGCAAGAGTGCTGCCATTTTGCACGCATAAATCTTGAGATTGTATCGATACATGGATATTAGATGGAGACCGCCGTACGTTCTGGTTGCACCGATGCGATGATGAAGCTTCAGCAAATTCTCGACGCTTTTGCCAGCTCTGATATCTAGCTTCCCGACCAAATCCTCCAATTCTTCGGGTTCAGTACGTGTGCCTTCGTAAGCCGGACACTTGGAGGAAATAAAAAATCGCGGGAATGGCCACAAGATACTATTGAGAGGTGTGCGATTGGGAGGACCTTGAAGAGCTGACAAGCGTCCAATACATTCGCTCATCGCGTTGTAGCATGAATCAGATATCTGTTGGAATAGAAATTGCAGTTCTTGGACAGCTTCCTCCAGGGTATCTTTCTCTATTTCCCTTTGCTCTTCCGATAAATTTTCGAAAGCCGAGCTATTGGCGTTATCGAGTTCCTTTCGCAGTATTTGCGCAAGACCTACACCGTGCAGACATGCTCGCATTCCCTTAACCATGCGAGTTAAGGCACTAACGTCTTCGCCGGAGAGATGCGAGAATAAAATATCGCGACGGACAGCTCGTTTGCAATCGATCAGAAAAAGAGTGCTGTTATCCAGACTTTGGTGGAGCGTAGATAAAGTAGACTTGACAGATTCTCCAGTCGATCTCGATAGGAAGCCGTTGGAGTGAGTTTTAAAGAACGAGTTGTATCCCTCAAGAGTTCGCAGAAGCACGGTCATGTAGTTACTCATGCTATCTGCAGGCCATATCAGACCTGATACGGCAACTGCAATCCCGCCGCCTAGGGCTATGGGTATCAAAAATGCCCACTATGCATGGAGTGTTAAATTACATTCTCGCCTCAAATATATAGACATTATTTCAGGACTTACAATCACAGCTGGCTGGAAACCTTTCATAATGGATGAATCAGTCAAGCCAAACTACAAAAGGATTAGGTACACTGTGCACAGCGATCCAATTGCGTCAAACTTACGGATAACAAGATCCCCGCATTGATGCAAGCAAAATTTGCTTACGTGATGAAAACAAAGAGATTTTAGCGTGGTTCCATTGGCCTACTCCGTGTCAATAAATCATACCTCTGGTGATTTTTGTACGGATATAAGTTACGAAAAATATGCCCACAAACATGTACACGACGAGTACACCGCTAGATTTGGGTTGCACGGGTATGGGATTGTTAGGATCTCGAGCCAAATCGGCGGTGTACATTGCTACACAAGGTTTGAACGACATTTTTAGCTCTCGCTGCATTCGGAACCAGAAACAAGGACATTCTATGCATACCGAGGAAACAGTATGCCGCCGCGACGAGGGCACCGAATGTACCGTAGATAACATCCTGTTGGTCGCAAAAACTGTTTTTAGGGAAACATAGAGATATGCACGGTGGGTGACATCAACTTGCCTCGAGTACAATACCTATACGTTTGGAGAAAATGGGATAAATATTCAAGTCTGACAGAATACTCTATAAAGGGCTTACCAAAAGTACGAGAAGGGAAATAGAATACGAGTACAATAGTCGTCAACAGAGCTCCTTGGCCGATCGCTTCTCGGCAGCGATCGCTCAAGCACATGATCAACCCAATGAGCAGAGCAACTGGAGGCTTCAGAAGCTTCCGTATTTGGTCAAAGGGAGGTAGCTTTGGTAACTTTATCCGTTGAGACAATGGAGTCTTTTGTTTCTTGACATTATTTTGTATTAACTTTTCATCCGGCTGCGTGTCCTTGTCATCTTCTTTATCGTGCATTTCTGTCACGATAGAAAAAAATGTGAATGACGGCAAGGAAGATGAAAATGGGCAAACTTCCTGCCTAAAAAGAGAGCCTTGTTTCAGAACGACAATGACTGAGCTGGCCTGGTCTGCAGGAGCGAAAAGCTCAGCGGCTATGATCCCGGAAGCGGCGACCAACAACGCAGTACCGGATTATGAATGACCCGTCAAGTTTTGCATATTCACGTAGCCGGGCCGTTTCCCAGTTAATGTTTGCACTACTTTTAACTTAGATCATTAGTCACGAACAAAAAAAAAAAGGGCACCATGGTAGCAAATTGATCTGACACATCAGAAAGCGGAGATGCAACAAATGTAAGGGTGCTGTATCAGGGCTGGGATAACGAAAGACTTTGGGATGCGAGCACCTCCTTTCCCCCCGATATCTGACCGACGAATAATCCCACGGTGCATCAGAATGCCCAGGTAGGGGTGCTTATGTTCGTCGCTCTATTATTTTCAGTGTATAGTACATAGTACAATGAATTACAAAATACATATAATCTACAGTTTGGCCTTGACGGAGCCCTCGTTCTTTGCAAGCTCGCGTACTTGTCGACGGAGAATCTTTCCAGACGGGCTCTTTGGAATAGCATCCAGGAAGCGCACGCCTCCTCGCAGCTTTTTGTATCCAGTCACGTTTTTGGCAACAAAATCGGCAATGTCTTTTGCGACAGCGTCGCTGGGCTTGACGTTAGGTTGAAGAACGACGTAGGCTCTGGGAAGCTCGGTAGCTTCCTCAGTATCGTAAACGCCGACCACGCAGCAGTCAGCGATGTCAGCGCGGCTCAGCAGCAATGCTTCCAGCTCTGCAGTGAGGACAGAAGAATATTTCGTAAGAATACAAAATCACCGCTAATATGTGTATCCCAAAATTCCTTACCAGCTGGTGCTACTTGGAAACCTTTGTATTTAATCAATTCCTTGAGACGGTCAAGAATGAAGAACTCTTGGGATTTGCTGTCAAACTTGCATACGTCGCCGGTACGCATCCAGCCGTCGGCAGTGAAGGTCTTTGCATTAGCTTCAGGGTTGTTGAAGTAACCTTTCATGATGCTGGGACCTCGGACAAGCAATTCACCCTCTTGATCATCTCCCAGCTCTGAGAAATATATAATTATTAGCTGCGCGATAATCACCTCCCGTCATTCATAATACTTACCGTTACCCTGCTCATCGACAATTTTGCATTCAATATTTGGTACCAGGATACCAATGGAACCGGGAGTACCAGCACCGTCCATTCGTTGGGTAATAATTCCTAGCAAAAAAAGGCCAAAGGATATTAGAAATGCTTTCAAGACTTTTACTTAGTTCATTACTCACCACTAGTAGTTTCGGTCATACCGTAACCTTGCTTCAGCATGGCAGGCATGCGCTTGGCGATATTGTCAATGTGTTCTTTGCCTAAAGGCGCGGCACCGCATCCGAGCAAACGAACAGACGACAGGTCATATTTAGATACGATAGGATGTTTGGCCAATTGCACAGCAACTGGGGGAACAATGCTGACTAGAGTGATCTTGTACTTTTGAATAAGTTCGCACATGAGCTGGAGGTCGAAGCGAGACATGATTACGACCGGCTGGAGCTTGTGGAAAGCGTTCAAGCAGAGAACTGTGAGACCAAAGATGTGATAAAAGGGGAGGAAGCCAAGAGCAATGTCATCTGGTCGAGTAAAGTCTGGGTCCATAGCCAGCGTCAGGAGCATTTGAGCGATAAAATTGTGGTGGGTGAGCATAACACCCTTGGCCAGACCGGTAGTGCCGCTGGAGTAGCAAATAAATGCAACATCTTCCTTGCTCTTCAGACCTTGGATAGGGAAGGATACGCTTCTTGAGCCCATGATTGAGTAGAATGGCTTGATGCCATCGACTTGCTTGTCGCCAAAGAGGAAGATACGCTCACGTGGGATGCCCACCTTGGCGCATACCTTGAGCAGAACCGGCAGCAAGGCCGGCACAGTAATAAGTGCCTTGGCTTGCGAGTTCGAGATTTGATGATGGAATTCGGCTGAAATTTGCGGAAAATTTAGCATCTAGATAATTTTTTGGATTTGTAAGGGATTTTTTACCTTCGGTGTAGGCAGGGTTGCTAAAAAGAAAGAAGAGAACATGATCAGTCCACCTTGAAAGACCTCAAGGTTCATATCCATTTAACTCTTACCCTGGAGAGATGGTTGCTTTGGCGGCCAAGAGCGAAAGATATAAAACAATGTGATCGTATTGGTTCGGTGCGAAAACAGAAACAACGTCACCGTACTTCAAGCCCACATTGTCGATCCAACCTGCAGCCAGGCGGGCAGAGGTATTGCGAACTTGGGCATAGGTCAAAGAACGACCGGTGTGCCCATCAATGGTAACTTTGCGGTCTGCAGGGTAACGGGTATTAAATTGATTGGAAGAGAATAGGAACGATACAATGTCTTGGTCGGGAAGAGGGACAGGATTGAATGTAGACTTGTAAATAACCATGGCGGCTTTGTATATACTATGGTACCTGGATGCGAAAGAGTGAAAGGTTACAGCTGGGCCAAGGAATCTTTTATACCGACAGGTGGGAAAAGAACTTACATAATTGCGTTTGTTCGATTCATCATCGAGGACGAAGCGGACATTGCAAGAAAAGCGCGGGGCGGTTAATCTTTTACCATTTTAATCCTCATTACCCCATCCGAAATAACCATTAAATTGCTGGCATCAACGACTTTTAACGTATGGAGCACAGCTCCCTCAGATCCAGCTATATTAATTCTTCATCGCTATCACTGTCATGATCATTGTAGTACGAACAAAACAAAGATATGCTGTGAGAAAACAGTCGCACGACCTAGGTGCAGCACACAGTCCCTTAGCCTGTCAAGTTTAATATATGATTAAGCTCACTCAATGCGTACGGTCAATATTTCAGCCGTTGTTTGTGTGCGTGGTGCTTGACAAGTACAATTGGAAAATCTAAACATACAGATATGGAAAGCGTCATTGCAGTAACAGAAAAGGATCATGGTGAAGAATCCGCATATTATCCTTTCTCTTTGTACTTCATCTCCATTGCTGTGTGAATGGTGCTTACTAGCTCGGAAAAACGTAGAGTTGCGAAACTCGATGAGATAATTCATTGCTAATACTCGGCATGCAAATGCAATCATCGCCAGCAAACACAATATGAAACGCTTTGAGGACACCAGGAAAACAGAAATAATTAGATACGAGTGATGTGCAGAAATGTTTAGTGGATATGCTAACATGGCATTGAACTGACATCCAAATACTGTGCATTTGCACTCGTAATTTGTCATAAGAGAAGGCAAGTATGCCAATGAAACCGGATGAACTCTTGGAAGGAAGAGGTACGTCCACAATAAAGAATTACGATAAAAAACGGTGAAAAGCAGTGTTGTCATAGCTTTACACCCATTTTTATAGAGCTTTGCATTTTTTCGCTATTTATAAAAAGACACCATCGCCTAGTTTACATTGACAAAAAACCAGAATATGATATACCTAAGAAAAAAATACTATGAAGAGACGATGGTTTCAATTTCCAAAGTCGACGTATACGCTTAAAAAGCTGCATTTCTTCCAGTTCTTTGAGGAAAGTTACAAACTGCTGAGTACGCTTAGGGCTCACTAACATCAAATCCCCGCATAATTTTATACGATATTCTACGTGAGAATAATAATGACTCATCCAACCACGCAGATAAAAATGATATGAAAAGCATGGAGCTCTTTTTTCTTTTCCAAATTCTTAGAAGAAACAAGTCCTGACGGCATTAAAGGATGCTTACTTCGAGCGCAAACACATTATTTTTCGATTACGCGTCTAAAACGGACGCTTCCATGAGTCACAGTGCAGTGATAGAAAATATGTGCTGCGTATGTGAGGAATAACTACAGCGAGAGCAATGAATGCTTCTACGTATCAATTCCCTCTCACGTCTTTCTTTTCTATAACATAATGGTATGCTTAGTGGGCAGCCTGAAGAATTGCAGAATTCGACAATTTTTCCTTTTTGTCCATAAAGGGGGGATATGCAATATTTTAATCTGGACAACTGCTCTGCGTATTTCTGAGGGCAAGCATCTATTTCTTTCGTTCTTGGTTGTACTTTTTCTTTTCGTTTTACGCGATGGAGAAGAGAGATGCCCGCCTGACGATAAATACGACGGATATACCGACCTCGTCCTCAGTTGTTACGTCGCGGCACGTCCATCTGCCTGCATGGATACAAACTAGTTTACCAATTGCCACGTACTGCGCAGCTAGCATTATTATGACTGTTACCAACAAGTACGTCGTTAGCGGCGGTTTTAACATGGTTTTTCTGCTGCTCGTGGTCCAGGTACATTCTAACAGCTTTTGCGACCACTACGTGGCTCTAACTAGTTTTTCGTTTTCTCTTCATTGCTCTTAGAGCGTTGTGACCGTTGCATTTCTCCAAAGCTTCAAGTTCCTGAATTTGATTAAATTTCGCGACTTCAACGTGGATGAAGCAAAAAGGTGGCTACCTATCGTTGTTTTTCTGGTGGCGATGATATACACCGGATCCAAGGCACTGCAGTTCTTACCGATACCTGTCTATACAATATTCAAGAATTTAACAATCATCCTAATTGCATACGGAGAGCTGTTGTGGTTCGGAGGCAGTATTACAGCGTTGATGATGGTTTCTTTCGTCTTGATGGTTAGTCGCAGCCATAATATTGAATTTCCAAGTACTAACCAGGATGCGCATGCACTAGACTTTATCTTCCATCATTGCAGGATGGAACGACGTTTCTGAAGCCATCTCATCAATTGCAAACGTGTATTATAAGTCTAGCGACAATGCGGTACCCATGATGGGATACTTTTGGATGGGAGTGAACTGCTTTTCATCAGCTTCTTTTGTCTTGTACATGCGCAAAAGGATCAAGTTGACCAACTTTAAGGACTTCGATACCGTGTACTATAACAATCTTTTGTCCATACCTCTTTTGCTGATACCAAGCCTGCTTCTGGAGGACTGGTCCCACGACAATTTGATTTTAAATTTGTAAGCAAAGAACTATTCAAACTTTAGGTAGACACCTCATTGCTAACTCTTGACAAAAGCCCCGAGGAAGAACGTCAGATACGTGTTTGGGCAATGATATTCTCAGGTGCATCGGCTTTTGCCATGTCATATGCTTCAGCGTGGTGTGTGCGGACGACATCATCTACGACGTACTCTATGGTGGGCGCGCTCAACAAGTTGCCAATTGCCGTGTCTGGCATCGTCTTTTTTGGAGACCCGGCCACGTTCAGCAATGTCACTGCTATTATGATTGGTTTCATTGCTGGCATTGTCTACTCGTACGCCAAGGCCTATCCGGACAAGGCTGGATACATTGTAGCATCAAGCCAACCAAAGCTAGAGTCACCGTCGTCGTCTTCGCCATCATCGAGAATAGACGAAAAGGAATAATAATCTATATCGCTTTACATGTATTGAACAGTTTATACATTTCTACATATACAAAAAAAATATGCCGGGCTCTAATGTTGCAATGCGAGTTGAACGAAATATTGATGCAGTCGGTTATCATGCGTCAACTCTGGGTGGAACGCAGTGGCAAACAAATGGCCCTGCTGCACAGCAATAATCGTCTCTGCATCCGTTTGTCCGACTTGTTTCTCCAAATGGGCCACAACCTTGACCTTGTCCGAGAGAATCTTTGTAATGACAGGCGCGCGGATAAAGATGGCGTGGAAAGGCTCGTCCCCCACAATTTCGGGCATATGAAGCATGGTATCAAAAGAATCCTTTTGCGTGCCAAACTGATTGCGATTCACACAGATATCAAGACCACCGAGAAGTTGCTGTCCTCCCTTCTTTGCACCAGTCGCTTCGTTTGCCAACATGATCATGCCTGCGCAAGTACCCCAAGTCGGCTTCGTCTTGACAAACTCTCGGAGAGGTTCCAAAAGGTTGCAGCGCTCGGCGATCAGCGCCATGGACGTCGATTCGCCTCCAGGAATGACAAGTGCATCGACACTTGCAAGCTGATCAGCAGTACGGACAGCAACAGCCTCGCTCACTTGGGGTATTTTTTGGAGCATATGGATATGCTCGAGGAAAGCGCCTTGAAGTGCTATGAACCGTACTTGCGATCAGTACACTCTTTCACTTCAAGTGACATTCTTTTACTTACCGAGTACACCTACTCGAATGGTCTTTTGTGTTTGATCGGTTACCATGCTGATTAACAAGTAAAAAGAAGGACAAAAGGTAAAACGATCGCCCTGAATGCAAGGGAATTACTCACATCAAGTCAAAATCGTCGAGAACTTTATTCTCAGATGCTCCAATCAAGTTTTGCTGTCATGTAAATGTTTCCACGGTCAATGTATGCAGAGAGATAAAAGGAAGAAGAGAAGAGGGGAAGAAGGAACGCGGAGGGAGAAGACGTAAAGGTAGATGATACTATTTCAGGTTGGTGGCCATCTTTTTCCAATCACTATCCGGTAATTGGTCTTTTCCGTTGCTGTAGTAATTCATCATACACTCAAGTTTCCACCGTCGCCAGATATCCTCAGACGGGAATCCCAATTGCTGCCACTCTGCTTGTTTCATCTGCTCTTCTTGTTCCTCCTCGTCTTCTAAGCGCTGCAAGAATTGGTCTCTGTATTCGTTGACAAGACCTGCAACGAATCCAGCCGCGTCTGTTGCTACTCGATCGTGCCGCTTCCTTGAATCCGTCCATCGTTCTAATTGCTCCTGTATGACTTGTTCGTCTGCTTCCTGCCCTGGCTCCAGCGTGCCCAGCGCAGCTTTTGTCTCGAGCTCCAATTTCTCGATATCCGGAATCAATTTCGTACGTAACAATACACTCAAGATGTTAGTCTCGTGCTCGGTGGTCGTGGGTATGTTGGGATGAAGCATAAGTTTCGGCAACGTCGCGTTGCTGCCCGTCTCTATATATCCGTAGAATTCTTCAGCGAGTGATGCAAACTTGGCTGTAAGCATATTGAACTTGTTTAAGAGATCTGGCCACGTAAATGGGTATTTCGGCTCCTTCAAGTACGCGATCTGTGTTGCAAATGTATCTTGTAGTGACCATAGCTTCCCACGTAGTAGCTCTAGCTCTTGCAGAGTATTAGGATCAAAACGCGACTGTGATCGTTGAATGTCCATGTGCAGAAATTAGGGAAAGTAAAGCGATTACAGCGGGGATGGGATTCCCAGCTCGCTGGAATGGCTTCAGTATGTACCCAAGTCTTTATTATTACATTTTTGAAATATCATCCTTTTTACAGTCTGTTAACATTGCCAAGATCTGTACATGCTTCCTGTACACGCTTGATCATTCCCTTTTCTGCTTCGCGGATCCACACACGAGGATCATAATACTTCTTGTTGGGAGCCTCCGGTCCCTTGGTAGGGTTACCGACCTGGGCTTGCAAATAATCCTTGTTAGCCTTGTAGTAATTATGCAGTCCGTCCCAGTATGCCCACTGGGTGTCTGTATCCACGTTCATCTTGACGACGCCGTTGCGAACAGCTTCGCGGATTTCTTCCTTGGTGGATCCGGAGCCACCATGGAACACGAAAAAGACAGGATGTCTCTTGTCAGTATTAAGCTTTTCTTTCACGTATGTCTGATGCTTCTGGAGCAACTCGGGGTGAAGCTTGACGTTGCCGGGAGCGTACGAACCATGTACGTTGCCGAATGCAGCTGCAATGGAAAAGTACTTGGAGATAGGCTGGAAGGCCTGGTAAATGTCCCAAATATCCTCAGGTTGCGAGAAAAGTGACGCGTTATCAACGTCTTCGTTGTTAACACCATCTTCTTCACCACCTGTAATGCCAATTTCCATCTCGAGCCACTGCTTCATGGGTGCCATGCGCTTCAGATAATCAACGCAGATACGAATGTTATCTTCTTTGCTCTCCTTGGAAAGATCAAGCATATGCGACGAGAACAAAGGCTCACCGTGGGCCTTAAAGTATTCTTCATCGGCTGCAAGCATACCATCCATCCATGGCAGGAGATCCTTGGCGCAGTGGTCTGTATGGAGAATTACGGGGATGCCGTATGCCTTCGCAACTGAGCGGACGTACTGCAAGGAGATTTGTAGATGAGTTTTCGTTCTACATTTTGCTTCCTATACTCTGCCCCCCCCCCCCACCCCACCCCCGGCAACTTACATGAGCACCTGCAACCGCACCGAGAACTGCTGCTTGTTGGTTGGCGTTGGAAAGACCCTTGCCTGCATAGAAAGAAGATCCACCGTTTGAAAACTGGATGATGATTGGAGATTTGATATCACGGGCGGCTTCGAGTACTGCATTCACCGTGCTGTAATTCACACAGTATCCAGTTAGTCTCACAAACAATATATCCAGAACGTTTGGCTGTAGTCGCTTGCCTTGTAGAAGTAACGTTAATGGAAGGGATAGCAAAGTCGTTGTCTTCGGCATATTGGAAGACGCGATAGACATCGTCGCCAGTAATAACTCCGGGAGGCACAATATCGAGAATACCCATATTTGACAATTCTCTTTCTTTATGAACAAGAATAAAGAAAAGAAGCCTACGTTGTGGTTTTTGTCTTCCTATCCTATTTAAAAGCTCTGTCTGTTTCTTCAAGGGTCTTTTCAGAGAACCCCTCACGTACGATTCTCCGATTATTACATGATTTCCTTCATGAACGCATCTGACGTTGGTTCGCGGCCCAAAAAGTCTTTCAAAAGGTCCATTCCGTCCCTGCAGTTCAATCGTCGTAAGCTTCGTGCAGACAAACGTTACAATATCTGAATGCTCAACTTACTTGCTGCTTCCAGGTTCCAGGATACATTTGCGGTACTCGTAACCTGCCTTTGGAGACAAGGTATCATCCTTAAACTTGCTGTAAAACATGTCGCTTGAGAACACCTTCGACCACATGTATCCATAGTAGCCTTTTTTGTATTTTAAACTGATCAGCTGATATTCACTTTGCGCGCAGCTTTGCTACAAACCTGCATCGTAACCGCCCATAAGATGTCTAACGGACAATGATTGTTAGACACTAATAAAGATCGTAACATTCAAGCACTTTGCTTACCCAAATGCAGCCTGGCCACAAGAGCCCTAGCCATGCTAATTAGAGATCAGGACGCACCGAGACTCAATCTAAAGCTTACCTCAGGTGCCTCGACGAGCGAAATCTTCTCTCTCAGCTCGTTGTAGACCTTGGTAGTGTCAAGATTTTCATCTAATTGATGTCATTAAATTTTTAACCCGTGCCAATATGCTTTTTTATACATACCTTCAGTGGTGTGGATTTCCATGTCAAAAATACCAAAGAAGAGCTGGCGCAGATTGAAGACACCTGCGTTGACCTTCTTAGTTTCTATGATACGTTCAATGGTCTCCTCGGGGATGGACTCGCCGGTTTCAAAGTGCTTCGAAAAGTATTTCAAGGACCTGACATCATAGCACCAGTTCTCTAACATCTGTGATGATCATTGCAGATACTGAGTTCCAAGATATATATTACGTAGAGTAGACAAGCGTTACCTGCGACGGAGCTTCGACGAAATCATTTTCGACGGAGGTGCCATGGAATCTTGCATACTTTGTACGACTGCATAGGTGATGCATGACGTGACCCTGAATCATTGTCAATTAGAGCGGTTACAAGCACCAGATTTTCGTTTACACTTACAAGCTCGTGGAATAACGTCTTCACTTCATCGTGCTTTAGCAACGATGGCTTATCCGCAGTCCTGGAATACGTTTCTTAAGTACTCGTCGTATTCATCAAAGGTTGATTTGGCCAGATTTTAATACTTACGGCTTGGTAAAGTTGGCGACCATGACAGCAATAGGTGCTACGCGAGAGCCATCGTCCTCCAGGTAAGATGGCTGGATGGAGAAGCATGCGGCGTGAGGGACTATTAAAGGATAAGCATTCTAAACATCAAGATATGTTTCCATCTAGAAAAATACTCACACTTGTTGTCACGCGGGTGAAGGTCAAGATACATGTAGCCCGAGAAACTCTGATCCTCGACAGCATCCCAGCATTCGTAGACTTGGACGTCAGGATGCCAAACGACAGCCTTCTCCTTGGAAACTTTGACAAACTTTAGTCCCAGCACAGTTTCGTAAATTTCGAGCATTTCTAATTAAAAAAGGATTCAGTAAACGGGATCAGCTAGTCGAACCTGATTAAAAAAAATTACGCACTGGTTACGGTGTTCTCCAAGCTAAAGTACTTTTTGATTTCTTCGGGGTAAAGTTGATACTTGGTCTCCAACAAGATATTTTCATAATAGCTGGTGTCCCAAGCATTGATTTTGCCATCGTATTCTTCACCGCGCTCGGCTGATTTGCTCACAATTAGCATATCTCTAGGCTCTTTAATGTATCATGGCATTACCCTTTTCTGCCTTTTTGAGCTCCTTCATGACTTCAATTTCCTTGAGTCCCAAATCGCGCATTTTCTCAACGAGATCGGTGAGGAACTAGAGAGGGTACAACGTTCAGATGATGTTCCATTGAAGGAATTATTTTTAACTATGTACCTTGCGGACAGCCTCGGATTTCTTTGCCATTTTGATCTCGAGCACGTAATCCATATGTGTTTCGTATCCCATGATCTATAATCACGATGCTCTTAGTGTTCCTTTTCCCAATCTTTGCATGCATATTCGTGCATACTTTAGCGCTCTTTCTGCGGATTTTGACAGCCTATGTTTACCGTTCCATGTCAGTTTACGTGGTCTGCTTTGCATACCGCATATATTCTTTACGAACCTCCTCAAGCAAAGGAATGTTTTCACGGTTGCGGGATTCAAAGGCAGTTGCGTAGGCTTTGCGGGTATCCTCACGCTTGCAGCGTTTCATCACTGTTCCTAGTTTGAGTATTCTCTACTGATGGCAGACTTTAAACTTGTTGATTCTTACCTGGAATGTAATCTATAGATGGAGAGTGAAAACGGCAGAAAGCTTAGTAAGTCGATAGAACTCTTATTATCTAATCTTGAGTTTTACCAGGATACCTATGTACATTCGGTAAATATAATTGACGAGTGCTAGGTAGTACCAAGTTTACTCACTTCATAGTAAGGACATATTTTTGGACTCCATCCTCTTCGACAGTTTTAAGGCCGCCTACATTGGATTGTAAGGGATAATTTTTCTGCATTTGATGTTTACAAGAAGACATCATTTACCCAAAAAGTCATCATCCATTCCTTCAAGTTGCTCCTACATGACAGCACGTTGGAATCTATTCAACCAAAGCAGTAATAAAAACCAAACCTTTGTAAATTTGATGGCTATTTGCGAGAGAAGTGAATTAGATGTTATGTACCCGATACGAAAAGCGAAATATATGTACTCACTGCTGCTTTCCTGATTGTAATTCTTGTTAAACTCGATACGAAGATCACTCAATCGGTTACGCAAAGCCTTGAGTTCCTGGCGTTTGTCTTCGGAAAGATGCAGGCCATTGCGTCGGAAAGCGCGTTCCATTCTGGAAAGCAAGCGCTCATCTTGAGGGTCGAGTGATTTGAGGTCGGCGTTCGTGTAGATATTGTGGATAACCGTGTACAAGTCATGGCGCATGCTCTGCTCAATGTTAAAGTCGCTGTATGCCTTTTCAGCTTCGAGCGATGCTTCACGCACGTCGGCGTCCGGCGAGAAATGGCTCAGAGAACCACAGAGATCGATTTTGCCTTTATTTCAAATCTCCATATTCAGAACGAATTTCCTTTTCCCTCCGGCTTTTTGTCTTACCTTCGTTTGCATTTTCGAAACGCGCAATACGCGGAATGACATTGGCAAAAGTCTGATCCTCGGGTTTCAGGGCAGCGATTTCATCGTTCAGGGCGCGTTCCTCAGCAATAATGGACTTTATAAGTTGTCTAATCTCCTCGCCCGAGAGATTAAAGTTAAGAACAGGTGGTGGCGCGACTTGAGTCATTGCGTGGGTAAAGGAAAACGAAAAGAAGTGCGAGTGGGCTCGGCGTTTTTGACCCGTGAGATTTGTATCACCACCGTCAGCGGGACGTCGGCATTGTGGCCGTTCTGGGCTGAATATATAACTTCCTAGTTGATCGAGTTTCATTGCCTATGCCTTTAGACATTTTATAAACACAGCAATAAAATTATATATAAGAATAAAACATAAGGCGAGAGTGTGTATACTGGCACAAAGAGGGTATAGCATACGAAGTTTCGGATATGGAACTAGATATATGCTTATGCATGTTGCCCTTCTTCGCGCGCACGTGCGATT
The DNA here is from genome assembly GCF_041956525.1 of Rhizomucor pusillus. Lineage (NCBI taxonomy): Eukaryota > Fungi > Mucoromycota > Mucoromycetes > Mucorales > Lichtheimiaceae > Rhizomucor > Rhizomucor pusillus. Next base: position 1,441,552 of record NW_027192143.1, on the reverse strand, counting down.
ATACTTTCGACTTCAGATCTTCTTTCAGCCATCTTGGATCGTTTCTGTTCCTGGTTGTAAAGATGACGGAACAACAACGTGCCGCCAACGGTGGATACGCCGAGTAAAAATGTAACGATGAACATGTAAATGTTTGAATAGTACATGATATCATCAACATCGTCCATAGAATACAGCAAGGTTAGACGCACCATGAACTCGCTAACTAGGCCGACGCCCCACAAGCCAGTCAAGATGCGGAAGTATAAGCGAAAAGTTCTCCAGTTGTCCCAGAACCAATCCCAATGTTCAGTGACTGTGTATGGCTGCAGCATGATGGTGCCTGACACCGCAATCCGTCGTCCTACATAGAACATAAAAGGTCGCAGGATATGCTGTTTCCATTTGAGAGGTATCAATGTCGCAAGCAGCATGCAGCCAGTGGCAAATGTCATTGCAGATTCGCGAAGGATATAAAGCTTGGCATCGCTGGAGCCGAGAGCCAGCATCGCCGATGCTGCAAAACTCAGGAATATGAGAAGACTCATCATATCCACCTTTCTGTCCCGTATAGCTTTAAACACAACTGTGAGCGCTGGCGGTGCACTTGCAAAAACAAGTGCTGGCAACGGTGACATGTAGAGACGTAGGACATAGTATAGCAGAATCGGCAACACAAGTTCTGTCATCATGTGCACTGTAATGTTCAGGAATGCTCGTGTTATCGAACGTCGATTGGGAACCGAGGTCTGCATGAAGGTCGGGGCGCGGCCTACAGAGCGGTAGCGCGGCACGCTGGAGCTTCCGCTGGCAGTGGTGTTTGTCGTGCCAGATAGCAAAGGTGTTGTAGAAGTTGGCGAGGTTGGCGTGGGTGGTTGTGACATGTCGTGACGAGAAAGAAAAAGATATACACAATTCAGGTACACAGGAAGAATCCCCGGTGAAAGATCAGCTGGAAAACTTTATTGCGCGGAAGAAGACTCTTCTGCATATTCATTCAAACGTTCTTTCAACTGCTGTTCAATGGATGGCTCTGCATTGTTAGTCGTCGACACAGGTGCCCCCTGGATAAAAGGAAAAGACGCATGAGAATAATACTGTTATCGAAATTACAAGTCCAATTTGATACTTGCTGCTACACTGCTAAATATCTGAGCTTTGATTTCGTCTGCAATCGAAGGTTTAGTGCAAAGTTGTCTTGCGCTGATACTCCATGCTTACCAAATTTTGCATCGCTGAGAGGGGAAAACCGGATCAAATTGTTATCAGGAAAATGATCAAACATGTAGGATTCTGTTATGGATAATTGTGCGCATTGCTGCGCAAGTTTGCCAAAGACGTTTGCATCTGTGCGATACCTGCAGGATATTACCATTAGGATTAGCAGCGGAGCAATGCGTTTGTTGTTCTACATACAGTCGATAGGCTTCCTTGTTATTGCAATGCTTATCCATTAATCCGTCCAAAACTACCCTTTTGAACATGTTCTTCAGGTAATGAAGAACATGGAATATATAGTCCTGGTATGGTCGCCAAGTAGGGAAGCGCTGTGATAATGAAACATTGCCCTGGACATCTACGAGCGGATGGAACATATCGGTCAAGAAGGTAACGGAAGGTGGGTTGTTTGGGTAACTTTCGGGTATCGTCATGCGAAATTTGAAGACTCCAGAGCGATAGTATCCTTTGTGAACGAATATAACGCCGTACCAAACTGCTCGTCGATGAGGTACTTAGTGCGCCGCTCTGCAGGTATCATCGCCTTGAACTCTCGGATGACTCACCGTTAATATTGTCGGACGACGGCATTACATATACGCCTAACGGACAATGGTTTGGGTTCTTTAGGTTGATACTGCGTGATAAAGTCCAGTTGGTGAATTCAATGCCTATCTAATATGTTCGTCTGTTCTCGCTTACAATTCTGTCATTAGCTCATAGCGCTTAAAGTATTCAGATGTGAGTCGAGGAGTTAATTTGTCTGATTCGCTGTCAGAGTCGTAGCCAGATGGCAATTGTCGAGAATTTTGTGTTGGTGAAGCGACTGGAGGAGGAGGTGAAGAGCGTCTGCCAAGTCGTCTTGTACGAGAGAACAAGGAACTCACGGCAGAGCGACCAGTACTAGACCAACTATTATCGTTCCGTTTAGGTGTTGGTGATGCACTTTGACTTGCTGATGAATAGCGACGCAACTTTCAAAGACAAGGTCAGGTTGAGCTTAGAGAAGAAAACAAGGAGTAGTTTATTGTTATTTGACATACACTGGCCATTGTCTCTGTATAGCAGTGAGGATAAGCAGGAAGAAGAAAAGAGGAGCAGCGCGGGTGAACAAATGTATGCCTAAATCAGAGCAAATGTTGAGGAATCGGCTTGATCGACATTCGCGCACGTTGCACCACGGATGATACGCGCTTAAGCAATGTTTCGTCTTCAGATGCTGTCGTCTAGCAAAATATGATATGACCATTGATATTTTGCTCATAGGACATCAATATTCAAAAGACAACACTTACGAATTTGACACCATCAACAACTGCTGTTGAGCCGTCAACGTTGACTGTCAAATTATGATCCTTGTCATCGAGCTTGACAATGCCGAATTGTGCCTCGAGGAAACGCGCCAAATCTTGAAACTCGCGCTCAATCTCTTCCTGGATCTCTTCGTGGCCTTGACCTGCTTTGCTGTAACCTTCCATGTCGGGATTTGGAACAAGCAAAGCGATGGTGAGAAAGAAATGGATAATGCCAATAGAAAAGAACAGAGTCGACGAGCATCGTAATTTGCATAGCTAGCTGAATATGCCGGACACTTTTCATAACACTACCATTTAGCTTGCAGCTACTATAAACTCGACATGTATTTACTCGATGCGGCCAAATTATTGCTCTTTGCTTGTCTAAAATAGCAGTAGACTGATCACAAAGAGGAGTAGCAGCCAAAAGTTCATTAAAAGTGCGAGTATTATTAAATCTCACACTTTTTTGCGAATCTTCCTTGTCGAATAGGGAAGAAGTGATATGTAATATCTCCAGGACGGCTTAAAGTTCGCAGGAAGGGAACCTCCGCACTCGTCGGACATGGACTAATTTTGTATCGCCTAAGCAGATATTGTCAGAATTCTCATGCTGGTGGGGAACGCTTTCTTCGATTCTTTATTCTTTTTTCCACAACATGAATACCAGCATCAAGGAGCTGTTTAGCGTCAAGGATAAGGTCGTGCTTGTTACCGGTGGCTCCCGTGGTATCGGTGAAATGATCGCAACAGTGTGTATATGCATATTCTGAATGCTTGCTTCCAAGACATAACACGCTAATTGCTTGCAGGGTTTCGTCGCAGCTGGTGCCAAGGTATACATTACCAGTCGCTCCGCAGACGCTTGCGAAAAGGTAAGGATTTCATGGATACTAGCAAATGAAAATAAGTAATATTCCTTATCATAACAATACGTGTATTGACAGGTTGCCAGGCAACTGTCTGCACAAGGTCCTGGTCAATGCTATGCTATCCCTGCTGATCTGCAGAAGCTTGAGGAGGTTCATCGACTTGTTGCTGAATTCTCGAAGCGCGAGAAACGTGAGTCGACTATTAGTTGGTTTTATCTTTCTATGGATGACTAATTTGCAATGCGTTGTATTACTCTTTGCAGATCTTGATGTTCTTGTCAACAATGCTGGTGCCAACTGGGCAGAATCCTTTGATACATATCCAGATGCTGCCTTCGAAAAGGTCATTAATCTCAATCTTAAGCGGGTTTTCACGCTGACTCAGGCGTGAGTGGCTTCTTTAATCTCAGGAAGAAAAGGTTCATTTATTGATCACAAAGAGCTACTCTAGTTGCTTTCCTCTTTTGACAGCCAAGGCAACTCGAGACAGACCTTCATCAGTCATCAACATTGGCTCTGTTGACGGTTTTCGGGTAAGTTTGTGTCGAGAAAGCATAGGAGGAAAATCATATTCAACGTTGCAAAATGTAGGCAGCTCCTCAAGAAACTTATGCATACACATCCGCTAAAGCTGGATTGCACCATTTAACACGCCACATGGCAGGCAAACTAGGTCATCGAAACGTCTTGTTCAATGCAGTTGCACCTGGAGCCTTCCAGTCAAAGATGATGCGAGCTACCTTGGAAAAATATGGTGACTCCATCCGGGCAAAAACGCCGTTGGGTAGAATTGGATCACCAGAAGATATCGCTGGCACCTGCATCTACCTGGCTTCTCGCGCCGCACATTACACAAATGGAGCCACTATTACGGTAGATGGAGGCGCATTGACTCATGGAAAAATGTAAAACGATTATATTAGACCTGATATGAATACTATGTACATGCGCCAGAAAATAACAAGCAAATATCTGTAATGTTCGTCGAGCCAATGGTGGCAATTGTTTGAAAATAATGTTGGTGAACGCAAAATGATCGAGGGAAAGTATTATACATGGATAGAGCGGGCTGATCGTTTAGGATTTCGCTGCTGTTTCTTCAGTGAACTCCATGATGCTTTCGTAGTAATGACACAACGCCAAGGGATGTGTTCTTTGTAAGTATTCCGTTGGAAATACCTTTCGTGTCTTATCGTCGAGCTCCACTACGGCGTACAGTACTCCGTCGCGTCTGTTTACACCCAGAACCTTTGCAATCGCCGGGATATCGTCTGTATCCGATCCGTTTCCACCATCTGAAGCATGATTCTCGTCGAACACAAGTCCAGTCTGCTGCTCTGCTGCTTCGAGTTCATGAGTGACAGAAACAGGTTGCGGTGTCGGTGATTTGCTCCAATGTTTATATTGCAACGGAGGAGAAGGCGAATGATCAGTATTTTCGGAAAGAGCAACAACAGCACTGTCATCATCATCGTCGATGTTGCTTTTGTTGTTGAGTTCATCATTGCTTTTAAACGAAGCTTCTGATGAAGAGGACATGATGTTTAATTCTGGAGATGATGGGGACGTCTTCGGCGGTTGCGAGAAATAAAGGCTGGATAACTCCGGATTGTAAGATAATGAAAATGATGAAGACGGCGATCCTGGAAGTGATTCTTGCTGATCACTCTGCGTATTTCGATCACTTTCACTCTTGCGAGAATACACGAGCGCACGAAGTCGATCCCTCTCTTCTAATCCTCCGTGCTGCGCCCAATACTCGTGTAGGAGCTCGTCCGCGTTCCTGGAATGTCTGAAGGTATTAGGCCCTCATGCTCTAGAAAACTTTCCTATCATTTATAGAAATCTTACATGTCATCTTCGTGTTCCCAAGATGTTTTCTTGTAAAATTTCCACTTGATATGGTAATAGAGTCCCTCTTTCTAAAGATCAAACCGAGATTAATCTGGTTGTGCAGGTTGCTCGTGCATTAGACGAGCTTACAAGATCGTCTGCCGATTCCGATTGAGTCTGAATAACGTGGTTGAGTATAGCTTCAACTTCGTAAACTCGTCCTTTCTTTTTTCGGGTCATGTTGAACGCGTGAACGCTACGCGTTCGAGCAAACAGGGAACACGGACAAATGCGCGATCAGAATTTGGCGTGTGTTGGGTGATGCAAAATCACTATAACCTGTGTAACCTTCCTCTTTGACCGCTAAAATCCACGTTTGGAAAGCGTTTCTCCTCTGTCATTGGCCCGAGGAGCCCTCAAATTCGAAAAAATCGCTGTGGAATCAATTTTTTCTGGAGGCTGTAGCGATTTGAGGAGTGGGTGCTGGGCCGGTTTTAGTTGGTGGAAAACTATACTTAATTAATTTATACACCTTCCACTTGCGTTGGATGGAGAGTGTATAAAACGAAATGGGCTACAAAATCAATGTTTACTTTGGAGTTTGGCAGGCAGAACAGACACCAATCTGAGGAACTCGACTCTAGAAATTTTTGCATATTCAGCATTGTATATGTACTATATCGGGACTTAGCCGATAAAGAGCCGTTAGGTAGACAAGGGGTAGAGTTATCAAAACAAATTCTTTGGATGGAAAACCTTCTAGGTTGCAACGAACGGTTGAATGTATAAATTCCTTTGGATGGAAACATGCTGTACTATATTGGAATGAACAGTGGGAGCGTATATACGAGGGTTTAGATTTTCAATCTGTGGTTTAAGAATTTGTATTCCGGAACTCTCCAGTATCTTTGCGCGAAGCGCATCGCGACGAATGAGCGCTCCAGCAGGTTCAAGAGATACAGAGGTGAAGGCTACTGTTATGGACTAAGCCGAAAATGCCGGGTGTGTGCGCGGCGACGCAGGAGCATTAACAGCAAATCAAGAGTGTATTCCCGCAAGCGCAGGTCAGAATAAACCGGGAATTCGACGGCGTCGTGCTTGCAGAAGCGAAGCGGATGCAAAACCGCAGAAGAATGGAGGTTAGGTTTCCATAATTTTTCTCTGCATGCGTATAAAAGCTTCGAAAGATGAACCAACTGGAGTTTTTTCTTTTGATATTCGCTTCGAGCATTTCGTCTCCAACTTAACGTTGTGCTTTCAGATTACTGCGGCAATGACGTTGCAACTTTTGTGGTGAAACCGATCACGTTTGACGTTCCAGCAGACTACGCGTCTGCAACAGTGCTGAAGAGTACATATCGCATGTCATACTGCGGTATATTATCATCGAGTGCTGTCAGTTAATATATAGATTACAAAGTAGATTGCATTCTCGATAACAGTGAGTAATTATCGAGATCATATTTTTGAGCAGATGCTCGTTTTGATAGCCGACTTTATATATCGTCCTATCTCACATCCGGATCGCTCTCGCCTACAATGCCTAATATTAAGACTACGGGTCTGGAACCCATACAAAGATGGCGAAGCAGTATGATACAGCGACAATTCAGACACCACAGACCCTGTTGTATGTATGCTTCCCTATCCCCAATATCCATATATCTTCAAAACCGCAAGTGATCAATAAGGTGTATCCAATGAAGTAGAGATATTACTGTATCCCCTTGCTGTTAATAGTAAATCTGGAATTTCGATGGAACCTGGAACTTCGATGGCCGGTGTAAAACCAAGGTTCACATAACTTAGAGTCTCGCTGGTGGATGCAAAACCAGGGTTGGGAGAGACAAGCGAGTCTGTTTCGGCGTAATGCACTATTCAAAGTATACTTTTAAACACCTACAAAATTGCCTTAAAGGTAAGCACGTTCCGTGGAAGCTCCTGGAGGAAGATCGAAAGCTCCAAATAGCGCTGTACTAATTGTACGATACAGAAAGATTCGTAGGCCTTACATGTTACTGAACCGGTTCACAAAAGATATTGTACTGCCAAACAACATTCGATGTTCCGTATGTAAGCATTGTCTCTGATAACAGAAAAGTTTTACTGGTTCATAGTAAGATATCATACTGTGAAACAACATTCGAAGTTCCCGGGATGTAAAGCATTGTCTCTGACAATAGAAAATTTCTTTGTTGAGCTGCAAATAAAGGGAGTAATCTCCCTACATTTCTTTTTTCTCTTTAGCTTTTACAGGAATAACGAAAAGAAATGATATGGTAAGCTAAAACGTCAAATCTTTTTAAGATTGCAAACGATTGACCACCGTTGATGTAGATTGAAGCATGTTTATATATAACTCTTGACCGAATTATGCATGCAGCTTCTCTGCTCTCTGGTGTCTTCCCCTAGGCTCTTCTCTTGGATGCTCTATACAAGTCACCGAAAGATATGGTTGCCTCCGAATTTTCCCAGTTGTCTACCGGAATCTTACCATATTCTATTGCGTGCGTGTCGCGTGACAGCTTGCAAGTGCATATCATTCTATCCAAGCATGTCTCTCTTATGTAGAAGCATCCCTCCGTCCCGGGCATGACGCTCAACTGCCCGTGGTGCCTGCTGGTGCCGCTTCCTTGCTTGCACTAGCAATAAAGCATCATCTTTCCAGAAGGCTCACGAAGCCGGAAATGAAGCTGTGTTGCTGCTGAGTTTGTAACTTGGGTATATATAAGCCGCGCGGCTGCGATGAAAATTTTTCTTCGCTTCTCTTTTTGCTTTGAGGTGAGTTTCAGCCTAATTTGGCTTTTGCTATTTTTGCAAAGTGATGAAACTGCCGCGAACATGTCTTACGCAGGAGTCACATGGAATACGGGTGCACTTTGGTGTACCTGGAACCCATTCCATGCCTGCCCACGGTGATAATCTGCGGAAGTCTGATTGCTCTTTCTTATAATTCTTTGTAATTCTGTCGCAACTGGACTGGAAACTCATCAAAATTTCCAACATCTATAGATCACGGTCAAGTAAACGTGTTGTTGAGTAGAACATGAATCATTATTGTACAGTTGAAAAACAATTAAAAATGTTAATACAATTATGAAATATTACATTTGGGTTTAGAGCTTGATGATTTCTACCCTAGTTCTTTCGGATACTTTGTTTTCAGCTCCCAGTGCTCCGTCGGCTTGTTTAGGCAAGGGATGGATGGTGAATTTGCTGTATGTGCCACCTGTTTGTCTCCGTGATAGACGACCAGGATTTACACAAAGAACTTGGTCCACACACTAGATCTTTACGTGTAAGTCTTGCTATTTCTGTAAAGATCGATACAAATTTACCTTTACGAAATGCTTTAGCTGGGAAGGTAGAACTAGTACGTCCGGTGTAACAGGAATTTGCAAGTCGGTTATGCGCGCAGAGTCGATGCAATCGTCAACGGCAGGTGGAAAGAGTGGATAGAAGCTGCCGTTTTACATTTCCGTGAGAAATTTCATCGGTTGATATCGTGGATATAAACTTTACCTGTGTTGTTGTAACAAGTAATTGGCAAGTCTCGAGAAGCGATCAGCCTGCCCTGCAGTCTTTGCGCATTCCTCTCTTCCTAATCGTAGCAGAATGTCGGAACTACTGATCGCAAAGACTACACCGTTGATATTGACCATTGCCGGATTGCTTAAAGTTTGTACTCCTCCCAGTCCCAGGGTATCTGTACGCATACTGGGTTGCGGAAACATTGTGTATTCTTGCGCTGCATCTTCTGGATGCGGCATTACCAATATAGTTGTTTCAGGGCAAGCGCTGGAGAGTTGTTGAAGGCGGCGGGACACTTGGGCTTGGAACACTTCCTCTGGCAGCAGCGAAACACTTCCATTTGCAATAATTGGATGTGATTCAGAAACAAAGGGGCCGAGCTATGCGCTTAAATCAATACGCTGGAGTATGACTCGATTGCAACGTGGAAGCATACCAAGACCAATACATCGGGTTTTTCTGAAAGGCACATGGATATCAGCTCGTCCAGCGGCTTGAATGTGAGATCTTCGTCCAAAGTGTAGGGACCAGCTGCTAAAATGATTTCAAGCGGCTGTCCCTGTACCTTTTCACCGTAGCTATGTTCATACAAGTCCTCTGGTTTCTGTACAATGGATGGAGGTAATGGCGGCAATAGAATTTCTTCGACGGTCAATTGCTTGCCAGTGTTGTTTACTCCCTTGATTCCTACAACCTTTGAATGCCATAAGTTGAGCAGCCATCTTGGATAGACAACTATTGTAATAAGGTTTTACCTGGCCGGGGAAAAGGGCATATTCCTGCACTTTGGATAAATCGAGCTTTACACGTTTGCCCATACCCAATTCACGGGACGCTTCAAGAACGGCGGACTTGTCGTTAAGTTTGCTTGCATCTGTCTCGTCCCATGCTATCCGACCGACCGTGTAGATTTTGCTCTAGCAACGGCGATATTTTACTATTTACAGACACCTTAGACTTAACGAAATATTGCAATCTTACTTGGTATGGACGTGCAGGGTTCGTAACTAACTCGGAAATTCCGTAATACTTTTCGATTTTTTCAGACATGTACTCGAGTAATTCGTTTTGGACTAACTATAGAATTAATGACATCTAGACATTGTCCAGGCATGTGAAAGCAACCCACCATCGCCTCTTTCTTTGATCTTTTCAAACATGTAGTAGAAATCTTTTGCCGGTTCTTGCACAAGATTGACTGATGCCCTCTTTTGACCCTTTGTAACAGGTCCTCGAGAAGCAAGATGAACATTGTACTGTTCCTCCAGTACATGTGTTGCTTTGCGATTAGTGAATTGCGCCGATGCTTGCGATCTTGCTCTGATAGTTAGGCAATGAATTGTATGCCATCTATCCGTGACTTACGCTTGTAAATCCATTGGTGCATCAGTTGAGATCCTCTGTGTAGATACCGACGTTGATTTGGCAGCCACGTCACCGGTCAGCTTGGACATGCTAATTGATCCAATTAGTATTTTATGTCTCGTTTTTCAGAGCAGCGACTCACAAGTCCTCGAGAGCGTCGGTCTGGCTGACGTCGTCCATATGACTCGTATAGTCTGACAAGTCCATTTTGACAGTGGCTCGAACGTTTGCTGATTTACGTTGTTTCTGATCTAGCTCTCGCTGTAGATTACTTTGCAGTTGCCGTATCAGTTCGACGGTAGGTGCCATGTGTTGCCGTTTAAGACTGAAAGAGAAAGCTTCCCATTTGAACTTTAGATCTTTGGGTTTTAGGTCATAGACTCGGCAGAGCGATGCCACTACCAAAGTCAGGACAGTCAGAATCCAAAGTACTTTGCAGCATATAATCGTTAATTACGTTGTTCAATCACTTCAGAGTTGTCTGCTGAAAGATTGAAAAGTTTTGCTATTTGTTCCTGCACCATTGTCGCGAACGCGTCCAAACGAAAACGAAACGCGGGTTCGCCGCGCGCTCCACGGATGGGAAGGGCAGTACCGATTCCGAGTCCGTCAAGCCACTTGGGATTTTCTCCACTGTCTACCGCCTTTTGCATAGCTATTGACATTAAAAGCGCATATTTGTATTAGGACTTTATTCATAGGTGCACGTCGATTTGACGATGCTATTAATGTTGATATTTGCCAAAGCCATATCATTAATTTGCTGAGATATCATTAACCACAAGAACGGTCGGTATCACATCATCCCGTCTTTTACAGCGACAAGGTACTGTATTAGCCAATGAACACAGGCGCTCACATGAGCTTTGCGTATGTTAAAGCCCAAAACTGCTGCAAAAGTTCAGTCGGGAGTGGATCTCTCTTAAAGTTATGGTTAGCGTCTTTCTGAGACCATTGACACTCCCTTGTTTCTACTTCCCTATTCTACTTTGTTCAATTGCAAATCCTTACATTCTTCAAGCTCCCGTGATGCCATATGGCATTGGAGCAGTCGATCATCATCTCATTCATGGTGTGCATTGTTTCCCAAGTCTTTTTCCGATGTCAATTGTTCCCGCGGAATAGTGGTCAACGTCGGACCTCATGATGAGTATCAAAAGAGTACATGGCTGCGAGATGTGAATCAGTGTACGGTTTCGTGCGTGTAACATACGCAATATGTAAATTTTGTCCACGCGAACTTGGTGTAGCCGTAGATGATACAGATCGAGCTTGGCGTCCCTGGTAATTAGGATAGCGCTCGAGAAACTTCTTCCTGGAATACTTCGCAAGCGAAAAAGAAAGGGAAAAAAGCTTGGCATGTTTTAAAAGGAACAGCTATCAGTAATTTTGATCAGATAATTATGCAAGAGAACGTTGTTGGTGCGTTGCAAATGTGGTAAAAGTTTCCATCTAGCTGTGTCATGTTCTGCAACCGCTCCTACGAAGGTTCATGTACTGTCATGCACCCGTATTTCCGTCAATACAGTGATTTGCAAATCCAATTTTGGGATGTGTCACTGCAAATTCATAGAGAGCAGTGTAAATTTTCAGTGATCAATTGAAACCTGTAAAGATGCGATGCAAATTCAACTTTTTTTTTGAACAGTTTCGCCTAAGTTGCCTAGTCAAAATGAAGGGAGCTACCGTAATTTTAATCAGGGTAGGATGAGATAAGAAGAGCTTTACACTGCTCTCTATGATTTTGCAGTGACACATCCCAAAACTGGATTTGGTCCTTCCAATCTTTACATTTTCAAACGCAAATCACTGTGATCACTAAAAGGGACCTTGGAGCGCACTTTGTACCACTCTGCTGTAAGAAAAAATAAGGTTGCCAAGCATTGAGTACCGGGATGTACCAAGTAAACTATTTTTACGGAAAATAAGTGTCAATTAAAGAGACATGTTTGGAATGGAATGGATACGGCGGGGAGCATAGAAATAACGGTGCAATGAGGAAACAATTATGTACAAATATCACTCGGTATCTTGCCAGTCGGGCCCAAGCCAGCCGAGCTTGCCAAAGTAATGCCAGAGAGTGCTTGTTTTGTTCACATCTATACGGCAGAGCTTCTGAGCATCTGATTTGCGAAACGGAACTTTGTCGTTGTGAAATTGTTTGGCCGCCAGGATTAGCGCTCGTTTGGATCGCAAAAACTGCTCCGGCGAGAGCCGCATCGTGGAAGCAACGTGTGCTTCCCCAGGATGCAAAAGATCAAAGTACTCTAAACCTTCAAGAGCCAAGGGACCTGAATTTGAGGTCCAATCTACGTGCCAATTTTCCTTGTTATCAAATATGCAAAGCTGAGGACACCAGTCCGGATAGTCTCGAAACGCTTCCTCGTCGGATACTGAGAGGTCGACATTCTTGTAGCAGCTCATTACTGCAGCGGTAGACTGTGCTTTCCTGCTAGTCAATGTCGCGCCGGCCTTGACTTTTTTGTAATTGGTGCCTGATGTGGAACCCAAAGAGCCACGTTGTCGTTTGCGAATTTTGTCTTTAGGCTTGGCAAGCGTAATATCTGATGGTTTCTTTTCACTGGGTGACTGTGCCGCTGCCGCTGCTGCTGCTTCTGCATGTTTTGCTTTCGGCTTTCGAGTCAGTACTCGGACAAAATCTTCCCAGTCAGCATCACTGATGGTATAGGAAGAATAGCAAGTACGGTGGGTATCGGGTTCAGGAGCGCGCTTTGGTATACTTTTTCGTCGGTGAGGCTGAGGGGAAGGGGATTTGCGGGGCACTGTCAATGCCTCCTGCGACCTTGTTGGGCTTGGTGTACGGTCTTGACAGTGGCTCGGGCCATTGGAGGAGGAAATCGTTGCTTGTGAAAGTGAAGACGGTGGTGGAGTACATGGCACAGAGACGGTCTTGCCCGAGAATGACCAATTAATTGGAACGATAAGTGCATTTGAATACTCTGAGCGCATCAATCGGTTATGTAAGGTAGCTGCTTCTTTGCGCCTCTGTCCAGATGGAAGCGTAGCAGGGTGATCCTCACTTATGATAACCCGCGGAGAATCCGGATAAGCAAGATCAGGGGCAGGACCCGCTTTGGGATGGATTATCATTGTTTAATGGAGAGGAAGAAGGTGGAAAGGAAAAAAAAGAATGCTGCAGAAAGTTTGGAATAGAAGCAGCGATAGGATAAAGAATAGTGCCATTTTTTATAGTCTCTTTTGTGACTGATCACACACATTGCCTTGGTCTCCCCGCCTTTTAGGTGCAGCTAATCCGTTGTAATTATTTTTAAACTGTCTCGCATCATTGCCAAGCGAAACACGTTGGCCAGAAATGTCAATAGGTCCATTTCATCGGAGAGACATTTAATCCTCTTGCTCTCCCTTGATTTTCTTTCGAACAGATAGGATCGTCGAGGACGTTCCAATTGGCCAATAGGGCGGGCGTCGATCAGCTAGAGGGTTCTGTTGCAGGTGTCACCAACGGAATACAAAAAAGCCCATTTAGTGCTCTTGGTAGAAACATCCTGGCTCCGATTCTCCTACCTGTGACATACCAATCCGGAGCTTATTTCTTCCACAGACTTTGGTACAACAGACACATTCTCGTGTGCAAGAAATCCCCGGGAGAGTAACTACCACTTCATTGATCCTTATCGAGCTATGGCAAGAATTTGGTTACCCAGGACCCCGGATCTTAAAATCGATGTGATAGAGCTACACTGCACCGTTTTTCCCATGACCCGCAGGCACTTTACCATCGTGAGACATCAATAAAGTGTTCCATTGCATCATTGCGGTAACCGTATTTGTGCAGGTTTCCTTTTGCGCTGATCCACCTGATAGAAGAATTGTAAGATACAAAATAGCGTTGTAGCCCGGCTTTAGACCACATGGTGCGCATCCACGCGACATTGAAACGGAGCAAGAGACTCAATTGCATCTGCAGCCGGAGCAAGTAACTGACAATCCAAACGAATGCAGAAACGTGGCAAAAAGGGAAGAAAAAATGTCGACTTGTCGGTGACGCGAAGCTCAACATCATCAGCCACATTAGCCTTTTCTCCATGTTCTTATTCATCTTTTATTTTTTCTCCTAGGTTTATGCAGTGCTAAAGCTAGGGTACATATGCGAAGGTAAACTCGTGATTTTCCAGTCTATCATGACGCACATCAGTTATTTTTTGTATTCTTCTACTTTTACATCTTGAGATGCCAAATATTTGGCAGTTGCGGAGTCCTGCTCCATCTGTTCGTGTTCCAATTCATATTGTCGCACTGCCTCCTTGGCCTTGTCGACGTCAATGAAGAGTAGAATGGCGGTGGCAACAACAAATAATCCGAGCACAAACGGCCACCCGGTCCAGATGTTACCGGTAGCCTGAGAAATGGCTCCCACCACGACGGGTCCGATCCATCTTTTTGTTCAGTCAGTAGGTTTCAACAAGCAGGTGCCACAAAACTGGTGGTAACTTACGAGGAGGCTTTGTTCACAACACCGAATAATCCAAAGAATAGATTTTCCTTGCCCTTGGGGATCAATTCAGCTAACATTGTCTGTTGCCAGGCCCATATCGGTGCAGTGAACAATCCCGACCAGACTGAAAACACCCACATCTCCCATGGAGTCTAAAGCATCGGGTAATTAGTGAAACAATTATATTACATCTTGCTATCCCTGTTTTGAAAATTTGAGTGTTACCTTGAGACCAAAGTTATCCATGCTAATGCCAAAGCATCCCCAGATAGGAACGATCGCAGTTGTGACAATGATTATGAGCAGATTCGTCTTGGTCTTGACCTTGAATTGTTTCTGTATCCACAAAAACAGTAGACATCCCATGATTGATGTAATCGCGGTAATGAGACCATATAAAGTAAGTAGCTGCGCTGAGAAACTGACGACCTCGCCTTGGATAATGGATGTCATTTGGTTAATCGTAGATATAGCGTCCGAGAACATGAAATATGACACGATATACATGAATGAGTATCTCAGCTTGCGGATTTCCCTATTTTTTGGAGTTGATTGAATGCATTCCACAATCCATATATGATATTTTGCTCACATACTTTAAAGCCATGATAATCGATTTCCATCCTATCGTAATGTGACTCTCGTTCTTTGGCAACGGTAGTCCTTGACGACCGCGCGGTTGGAGCAGAAAGTATGGAATGGCATTCACTGCCCAAAATGCACCGCAAACAACGGTTGATATAAAGTTGAATATCGGTGCATTGCCGAGCGTTGGGTCGGTGTCAGGTGGGAAATCGTATTTGCCAGCCCATGGAAGAAAGGATACCCCAGATAAGACACCTAACTGGGGCGTTATCAACTGAAAGCATACGAAATCACGGTTAACAACTTGCCAGATAGTATTAAGAATCCAATGTTGGAAAATGTCGTCGAAATAGCTGAAACATGGTTTCGCCAAAGCTCCACAACTTGGATAGCTTGCTCTTTGGGCAATGTTAGACGAGCTTTCCTCACGACAGGCAAGTTGTCACTGAGAATAATAGAAGGGATCATTAGGAGCCGTACCATTTTACATTTGTTGTTCGATTCTTTGTACCTTAGATTAGGGAAAGCGGCTGCAAAAAAGACGAGCGAGGTACCGTAGGATATTAACGCTACAATGAATATACCCATCATGGCCCCCCAGTGGGAACCATCGTCGTCAACAAGAGCAATCGGCACAATCTGAGAAGCACATCCTATCACGGTTGCAATAAGGAGAATGTGTCTATTCCAACGCCCATAATCTGCCAAGCTTCCAAATGTTGTAAACAGCAGGAACTGAATGGAAAAGGAAATTGCTTGGACATAGAGCATCATTGAAGATACCGGTATACCATTCTCGACGTTCATCCAGCGAACATTACATGGTTTCAAGGCGTTCTGAAGATCACATTTTGTTCCGTTGGATGGATCAAACCCTCCGCGATATGCCAGGATTTGCAGGATGGTCGGCATGTAACCAAAGATTGTGTAACCATTGTCCTACGTTTGTGAATTCTTTTGCGAAAAGGGAGCAAAGGACCCAATCTTACACCGTTGTAATATAGGTAGTAGCCCCAGAGTTCCCCTCTCGTCGCCGGTGGCTGTCGAGTTACTGCCTTGTAGGTTTCAGGACCATGTTCTTTTGATAATTGCTTCTCGTCATCATCAGCAGTATCGGTATTGAAAGGATTGGCAAATAGCCTTTTGCGCCACGACATTTGGAAACGAAAGAAAAGAAAAAGAAAAAGAAAAAACGCTGGGAGTTTTCATTTTCTCTTTATTGAAATAAAGGGGGTGTCCGTAACGGAGACTTGCTTTCGCCATTTTTGTGCATTTGTCTCTTTTTTTGTGCCTTTTGTCTATCTAAAAACTTGACAACAAAGCGTTGCAAACAACAGGTCTTGGATTGATCAGAACTGGTTTGAAGGGGAACCAATGGTGGTACTGTTTGGTGTGTTTAAAAGAAATACTGCTTTCTCTATTTCAGGCACGCGTCTGGCGACGGGGCTTTGCTGCATATCTGCCGGTAAATTCATCATGCATGAGTTTTTTCTAAATTATAGACAAGGAACAAGATCACGTATTACTCTGGGTATCCTAGCAATAGCACAGTTGTACGTTCAGTCTGACTTGAAGTATTTTTAGCTGGATAGACCAGCGAGTGTGGCATTCAGTTTAAGGCTATCACAATGAATGAAGGATCCACAAGCGCGTGACAATGTACATGTAGATAGCTCTGATTTTTTTCTTTTGCAGTGTAACACTGTAATCTCCTTGGGTTATCAAAGACTACAGATCAGGAATGCTTTAACTATCACCAACGTCACTTGTACTGCTCACGCACATAAACCTATCTCGGATAGTAGATATGTCGACTTTCAAAATATCAACAAGCAGTAATCTACGCGGATCAGTATCCAGTCTTTGACGCATCACAATCGTACATCTTCTATCCCATCTTTGCAAGTCGAAAGATTTAGTACCATCACTAGTCTGCACAACTTCCTTTTCATCAACGTGAATTTTAAGCAGATGAGAAAAATTAAACGATGTACTATTTGAAAATATACGAGCAAGCCATGTGAAAATGTTGCTGATACGTTAGTTCAAGCAAACAAATTGCTTTAGCATAATTGGTCTGCTCTACCGGCTAATCAGGAAAATTAAAAAATACAAAGGGATAGATGAATGAAAGGCCCCATCCCCCTACCACACAGAAAGAAGTGCAAGGTATAAGAATCTCCGTTGGCGACTCAGTGCTACGGGTATCATTTCTAGGGTTCGCAAAATGTGCAAAATCAACAAGTAGGTCCGTTGGTATCTTTTGCAGCTGAGAGTTCAAGCAGGAACAAATCGTCCGTGAGAAGCGAGAAGGATGCAGATAAGAATGATGTACAGTACTACGCTGTAACGTACTTGGAAGAAGTTATGAATAGCGAGTGCCATTGTCACGCTGCGGCCGGGAGGCTCAGGATTTAACGCTGATAATCTGGTTTAATTTAATTTATCGCTGGTGGGAATAATAATGAAAGAAGTTCAATTGCGTGCAAGATATACTGATTTGTACCATTGCTAAGCCGTAAATGCCCAATACGATTAGTACAGCTGCCGATTACTCCGTAGATTGGCTCCGATTAATCAATATATTGTTCTATAGGGAACAGCGGCACAGAACTGGAGATAGCTGAAGTTCTTTCGCGTTACGCATTTGCGGCGCTCTTGATTTGATCCTTTTGTATTATGTAAAATTCATGCCTGATGGAAGTTTTAAGACGATTGACATGACATAAATGGTCTCCCTGAGCGGTGGAGAAATCGTAAAAGACAAAAAGATGGGATGATGTACTGTTTCCGAAATTAGCATGACAGATCATCGTCCAATGTTGGCAAGTCGGTATCGCAGACAGCAACATTAAAACGGCTCTCAAACCGCCTTGGACGATCGCACAGTTTCGGTAAACTATATCATGTTTTGGAGTGGCAAGCAGTTTACATTCAAGAACATTCCGGACCTTTCAGGAAAAATCGCCATCATCACCGGTAGCAACACTGGTGTAAGTGCCAAACTTTAAAGTGTTGCATTTTAATGATGATTTCGCTAAAAGCTCTTTATTGCCACAGATAGGTAGAGTGTGCGCCTTGGAGATGGCGCGCGAAAACTGTCAGGTGTAAGTATGAAACCAGGTCATCAAGGCGCTGTACACCCATACCTTTTTTGTATAACAGCATTGTTGCAGCGCGCAATGCAGAAAAGGCAAATGCAGTTGTGAATGAAATCAAACAAGAAACCGGCAACGATAAAGTGGAATATATACATCTTGACCTTTTGTCTTTGGCATCAGTCAAAAAGTTTGCCGATGAGTTCAAAGTTCGACACGAGCACTTGCATATTCTCATGAACAACGCTGGCGTTATGAATGCACCTTATTCCTTGTCCAAAGACGGTGAGTTTGAGCCCTACGATCCAAAACTGACAAGTATTTACTTTGCAACGCTCATGTATCGAGTTCCAATTCGCCACCAATCATGTATCTCACTATTATCTGACGCAGCTTCTTCTTCCGTTACTGGAAAAGAGCACTCCTAAGCCGTATCATCAACGTGAGCTCTTTTTTGGGCATCATGGTGCAAGGTTCTATGGAGGTTTGTAACTAGACAGGATCAATGACGAGCAGAGCAACAGCGGTGCTGGCCATTACGTCAAGTCAAAAGCAGCCAACATTCTCTTTACACGTGAGCTTGCAAAGCGCTTGAAAAACAAGGGAATTGCGTATGCATCCAACGACTGATCATTCCCACTACAAGATATATTGATATCCAAGTTCATGTTTAGATTTATGTCAATTGCAACCACCCGGGTGTCGTAGCCAGCGACCTTTACCGTCACTATAGCCCAGCTTTAGATTTTTTCCTGTTTACATTGGGCAAAAAACTGATATACATCACAAACGAAGAAGGTGCACTTTCTCAACTATACATTGCAACTAGCCCTGAAATCGAGGAGAAGAAACTCACTGGTGAATACTTTGCTCGTTTCGGAAAACTTTCCAAGAGCGACTCTTATACCCGGTCTGACAAGAACGCTGCCGAACTCTGGGAATGGACCGAGAATGTTTTGAAGGAAAAGGCTCCTGGCTACGAAGGCGCCCCGATCTAAGAGCAAGGCACGCTTGCAAACACTCGTAGCAACAATTATACACATGCAAATCACACACTAGAACATTTTATAGTAGCTCTGAGACGATACTAATCCAGTAGACTATGTATCGTAATAATAAGTACAATGTCCCTTGAAAACATTTTCTAGCATCATCAACATATACACTGGACATCATCAAATGCTGCTTGTTATTTGTGTATTCATGTCTGCAGCTCGTCAGAAAGAAAGATAGAAAAAGAATATTGCTGCAAATCATATGAGAAATGATACCTGTTCTCCTAATGTTAACCAAGACAATATAGTAGTACAAGTTGGAGCGGGAGAGAGGTGGATAGCAATATTTAATTCATAGATATCATGTTTAGCAATGGTTGTGGTGCCTGAAAGGAGAAAGGAAAATGTAAATGAGCATCGGTCATCTCAGATGATTCTGAATAGAAAGATTATTCTTGAGAGAAAC
>NW_027192143.1:1415412-1420294 GCF_041956525.1 Rhizomucor pusillus | reverse complement strand
AAAAAAAAATAGTATCGTGCGTCTGGGTCACAGATTTCGTGATCCAAGTAACAAAGCTCCTGCCAAATTTTGGCTGGGTCACTACCTTAGTCAGAGCAAATTTGAAGCGTTTTAAGGTATTTTGCTGTCTGGGTCACATCGCCTTTATCTGAGCTGGAGTTTATTGTTGTGGAACAGTTCTTCTTTCAAACGCCACTCACTTGTATACAAGACGTGATCAATCAATTTATTCATAGAGTCTCTGCTCTCCTCTTTAATATCGTGCTCTTTTTTCTTTGTTCAATTCAAACATGACCGAATGCATAGCTTTAACTTGCTTTCATGCTTTTTCACGTCAAAACAGGATAGAATGTGTCGCCGTAACCTGCTTTCACACCGCCTTTAAGGAAAAACATAGACTGATGGTCCAAAAAGAAGCAGTTTTTAAGCTTGAACAAATCTGTATATAAGCAATCTTTTCTGTTGAAAACATTACGAGCTTCGAGTACCAAGCGTCTCAAAACAAAGTGTCCTCAATTTATAATGATGGCGTCCTCAAATAGTCATGGTATGGGACCCTTTGCTAGGAACGGCGAAGACCTGTCAGTGTCAGGAAGACTTCTCTTCATATGTTTTGTAGGATGCTGTAGAAGCAGCTGTAAATAGGCAGGTTGTCTTGAATTCGCTTCCTTCTTTTTCTTGTTGAAATTCGGTAGTCATCAGATATCATTGCTGGAGACCTTTATAGCCTATAACACATAATGCTTGAAATACGTCCATAGTAAAAGTCCTATCCAGATAGTACAATTACCAGGAAATTTCTTTTCAGAACTGGTAGAATCAATGATTCATATATGCAAGAAATATAAGAGGCACAGCAAGACCATTCATGAAAGGCAGAATCACAAACTTCTGGGGTAAACTTCTTAATTACATTAACTTGTTTCTAAGTTCCTTTGTTAACCTTCTTGACGATCAACTGAGCTCTTTGCGTTTCTTGTCTAAAATATCTACAGCTTCATCCATTGATATTCCCTCTTTCTGCGATACGGTGAAGTTCATTGACAATCGCCAGACGTCATGAATAGAATTGACGTTCTGAATAGATGAAAACAGGTTAAATCAATTGGAGATGGATTTATGATAAAACAAACCTCTTCCTTCTCTTCTCGAAGATGCGCCATACTTCCTGTCAAGATCCATGACTGCCGGTGAATCTGGTCGTAAACCAACTGACCATTCGCGCCAAAGATCAATGACAGTTGTTATATTTCGATCCAGTTTGTAATGCGATGATATTTTCTGTTGGGAAGCTAGGGATGCTGATAGAACTGTCTGCGACGAGGTCGTTAGTCTACCAGAAGCAAAAACAGAGCAGCCCTGTCGAAGAGCCTGGATGTCCCGACGCAGGTCAGTGACTCCTTGGTGGCAACATGTCAGCTCGTGGAAGCCAAAATTCTACTTTATTGGCGGACAATCCATCCGCAATGCGTATAGCTCTCCTTGATAGAGACGTTAGATAGCATGATTCCATGCTTTGCATATTCCATCGACCATGGCGCCGCAGCTCGTCCTCTGTTGCATCGTCGATCTCGGCATGCTGTGCACCACTCCCGCGCTCGGCGTGCGTTTTTTTTTTTGTTATGCTAATTTGGCAGGCGTCAAAAGCACAGTTTGTTGCATTATAATGTGTTGAGTAGGTGAGAGGCTTGTTGTAGTAGACACCCTTGGCCACTTTCAGATCAAACCAGTCTTTGTTTGTGGTGAAGGTAGGGAAGTCTTCATTTGGGACATGCCATCGAATAAAAAAAAAAAAAGAAAGCCAAGGCGCTAAATGCACACGTTCGATGGTCTTTGTGGCGCATGGTAGGTTACCAGCATACTGTATTCTATTAAATCTGGTCGTTTATCCGTGATCGAGGCCAAGAATTAAGACTGGACACTGTGAGAAGCCTTCGTTTGGGAACTGGAGGGGAAACAGGTCTGCGAGTTCCATAGCTCGAGTCGTTTCACCACGTAATAGCATCATATGTTGCATTAATAATAGCATTCGATCCCGAAACTACTTCTCTTCATTAAAGTAAAACATGGAAGTTTTCATGAGCTCTTCAGGTGTATATCCGTCCTGAGCACTGCGTCGAGCACGATCCTCGTAGCTTTCCCCGCTTGCGCTTCCTTTCACTGTTTTGGCGATTTTTCAGCCAGGCACGCAAGGCAATGCCTCGGACGCTTGCTTCTTGAGTCGACTTCCGTGAAGCTGTAAGGCATCGAGGTTCATGACAGCTTTGATATATTTTAGAATCGATTCCATTTTCAATTCATGCTCCGTGCCGTCCTCTTTGCGCCCTTTTTTCAAGTTGCCATTTGGCACTACCACTTCATCCAAAAATCCAAGTAGCTTCTTTTCAGTAACTAAGCAACCATCCTCGTAATGATTCTTCATGCAAAATTCCTTCAAAGATTAAAGAGTTATGCTCATAAACTTAAAAATATAGTGAAGATGCTTTCATTAATCCGTACCATAAATAATTATTGCTTTTTCTTGTATGCTGCAGTTGTGTTCTTTGGTCTTCTTGCTCAAGCGCAGGTAAAGTCTGTCCCAACAGAGCGGCCTCTCTTGCAGCGGTTATTAACTCGGTGATTAAGAGTTCGAGCGGATGCCGAAGAGACATTATCAATGCAGTTGGATGCATCATCGCTGTTGTTACGGCTGCCAGGGCATCCAGAAGAGCTTTCATCGAAATTTGACATCATTTTATCAAGTAAGATAACAATAACGAGACCGATGGATGAAAGGTAAGATGCTCAAATTTAAAAGCCGAGGTTCTATGTATGATATCAAAATAAAGGGACAGATCAAGTCAACGAGACTCAAATAAAGTTCTCTATTCACAATCATCCTGTATTTAAGAGAATCTTTCTTTTGGCGTCTTTCCTCTGTATGCATCTAATATAATCTCAAGAAGCCCGTTAACCAGTGAGCATCTGCCGTGCATCTGTTATCATCAGAGCGGGAAACCATTGTCTGATGTATAATTGGAGCTGTCAAGATCAAGATAGCGGCAATTAAGCTATCTGTGTTACCACAGCAATGAAGAGAGGATACGAGGTACAGGGCAAGATCAAGAGAACCTGCCAATTTCTTACGAAACGAAGTGTTGGATACAACACTATGTCTCAAATCAAAGGTATATATCGGTGACAGCCTTGTGACACCGCCAAATTGCGAATTCCCCCAAAGATACCTTCACAGTATTATTCCAGACAACTGAAAACCAATAACAAGGACCCGATAGAAATAACGAGACCATCCGACAAAAAAAGCCTACTTGGCCGATATTTAAGACAACTGCGCAATCGATCATTGGACAACAGATGAAAAAAGTTTTTCTTGTTCTTCAGGAACACCGCTTTATCTATAAAAGTAGCAGACATTAGAGAAAACAATAAACTCCGTCTCTTCCTCACGTTACCGGGTCTCGACGTACCTACAATGTTGCCTCCGCTTATTCTCCAAAACATCGAATATCCGCACCCGGGAAATGACTACGATCGGTGAACAAACTTCAGAGCCACCATGGCGCAGACAAAAAGGATGCTCCCAGGGAACCAGCTATTTTTCAGACCCCGCCATCGACATGGCGAAATAAAAAGCTATCGTCGCCTGCAGGATTCGAACCTGCGCGTCCAAAGGACAATGCCTTAGCAGGGCACCGCGTTAACCACTCCGCCAAAGCGACCTTCACATCTGCTTTCCTTTATATCTATACATTTCACCGTGTCTGACCAATTTTACTTGTCTAAGCGTTCAATATTACAAATGTATAAGTATCGGTGTCGGAGATTGAAACAACCTGCTTTTTGGACTGTCAGAAGGACCCAAACATCGATACGCATGGTAGCCCTTCAAGGTTGCGCTGCGCAGGGAAGGAGGGAAGCTTAGCCGCTCTAAAGGCCCAACGCAGCCCTCAGGTCGAATGTTCCCGTTTGTCCGCTAATGATCTAGTCGGTCAGCGTCAATCGCGAGATGATCTTGTACCAAGAGCCAACAACAGACGTCCTGATCAGCCTCCTATACACACTGCACGACTGTTGTGAGAAATATGAGCGCTTGGAACATTTTTCTGCTGAACAGCGACACAATATCATCATGCACAGTCATTGGGCAGTAGTAATTCGTCAGTTTCGGTAAATAGATGCATTTGATATGATGGAAAGATAATCCGCCGGTCGTCCAAGTTGTAGCCTGCTTGAGCAGCTATTTGGATGAACAGAGGACGTGCAGCGTCGTTATAATCTCGGATGTGTTTTTGTCGGCTAGCAGTCTATACGTCTACACGATGTCTTGGGAGATAGACCCATCCCGAATGACGAGAGGAATACGGGATGACCACCAGAGATTGGGACATCGTGGATATCCTAAGCGATCGTAGATTTCTCAAGGGCGATCCTGTTACAGCAGTACCCAGATATCTTCGATAATCCAGCATGCAGCATTACCTACACGAAGCAGTCAGCATGAAGAGATGTAGTTGGCATTAACAGCAAGCTCTCATCGAAGCACTGACACTTACGATATGTCTGTGATATTACGTACAGCTGCATTAACTAGAAGATACATACACATATATATATCCCTCACATCTTGACCAATAAACCATAGAACCAATTTCACGCCATTCTGCTTTATCCCAACCTTTATTCATTTCTCTTCCTCTCAAATTAGCAACTGCATCACTAGTTGACCTTGCTAACGCTAGAGAAAGTCCCACGACCGCAACAGATCCTCTGTCTCGTAGGATGGAATAGTTTTAAAGGACGTCGGTTGGTCGGTAACAGAGACGGTAGCCCGATTGTCTATCGATGGACATAAGGATATGAATGACTTCCACTACTTTTTTTT
>NW_027192143.1:1374836-1412515 GCF_041956525.1 Rhizomucor pusillus | reverse complement strand
TAATCTGAAATTTCAACCGTACGATGTGGCAGGAAGGAGGAAAGTTGGGTTAAAAATGTTTACATGCTTTATATACTCTTGGAGGTGCTAAGCTTTGTACGACAATATCTCCGGAAGATGCGACATCCACATTTGGGAGAATTTAATTTATTGAAAGAGTGTATTTTTGAAGAAATCTTCAAAAGTCGCTCTGACTGTGCATCTCTCCTTCACGGTACAATCGGGGCGCGGCTTGTAAGATTGTCTGATACATGTCCATGCATATGTTCGCATCGTTTCTGATGCACGAGCCTGTGTTGACATATTCTGGACATTATGATGGTCTCAGCAAGCATTTCGTCGAGAGGGTTTCTAGTTTCTGCAGCGATTTCACGCATTACGGGTATGCAAAGCAAACGGAATGCCATGACATCTCAACCAATGCATCGATGTAGCATGAACTGCTCCGTTTGGATTCTAAAAATAAGCTATCATATTCGTAGGATGGGTCCAAAGGTGGTGAGTTATCATTGTTGAAACTGATCAGCGGCATATCTTGTGCGGGTTTGAAGGATATGCTATCCGCATACACAGCTGGATTATAATATTGTAGAGCTTGGTCTATTAGCTCCATATAGGACCATATCCACAAACCTTTGTTCTTGTCCGACTTGATGGCCACTGGATTTTCCACCAGCCCTACCACACAATTTGCCCATCCCTATAAAAGCAGAAAACCAAAATATGTTTTTCTTCTGCTAAAAAATCAGGGAAGACAAATATATCCACAATTTATACTACTGTCCAAGTCACGGAAGAAAAGACAAATAAGAGTAATAGGCTTTTAAAAGCTGGAAAAGTTCCATCGACAATGCCAATGGCCAGGTAGACATGTACAATCTCGATGCATCTGTGCGTGCTTCATAGCGTACGTCAATGCATCGAAACCTAAATCTAATTTTAGATAGGTATAATTTTGTAAGCACTTAACCCGGGCTACAAGCAAGTAAAAATGATTAATTTATTAATGGGTACTATTTCAGCTGGCCCAATTTTGGGCTGATTTTGATCCTGCATATTGCCAATGGACGTTTTCAGCCTGAGACTGCGTTTGCGGGTTCCTGAGATGTCCTACTTAATTTGGAGAAGACACCAAAATAAACGGTCTTTCCTATCCTTTCTCATTTACGTTTACAAATTTCTTCAACTCGCAAAACAACTTCTTCAAATTGCCCCGCTCATAGCCCCATCTTCGAATTGGAGCTCGTGTTTTAGTCTCTCCTCACTTCTTTAGAGACAACACTGAGGTGTTCGAAGAAGTCAGCCGTGTCTCGCCGCTCGACGGGCCGCGTGTTGCAGCGCCTGGGACAACTATTGAAGAGACAGCCGTGAATGGAAGATCGGCATGGCGTGTGCAGCTGGATGGAGCCATGGACCATCCAATTAATTTGCTACCTGGCAGCATCCGTTACGACAGCGCTGTAAACGGTCGCGTACGTCGACCCTAGTCAGCCCCGGTTTGTCGTAGGGTCACTTAGGAACAAGAAGGAGCAGAATACGAGACATTAGAGGATGCAGTTGCTGCACCTGGGGAGCTCACTACGGTCGATGATGACGAGGAAGAAATCATCGATACTACGACCACCTGGATGCAGCAGGAAGTGCATGTGGATGCTCGTCTCGTTGCTGCTGATGCTAGTTACTCTGGTGCAGCAAAACTGCATCTCGCAAGAAAAGAGTTTGCATCTCCATATCAGTACTTCTTGAGATTTCTACCTACGGAGCATATATCCGAGGTAGTCATTCCTGCCATCAACGAGCATGCACAGAGTCTGAAGCCTGATTTTGTTCCTGTCACCTATGACGAGTATCTGTGCTGGATTGGCTTTTATCCCGGAGGGAATGTACGTTGCTTTGCTACGTGACCTTCAGCCGAAGGCGATCATCTCCAACCGTGGATCAACCATAAGGGTGCAGGAGAAAATCAGTAAATCGCTGAATGGAGAATATGTTTCCATGCGCAGACACAGTGTATTCATGCATACGAAAAGAACAAAGGTTCGTATTTTCATCATATATGGACACAATTGGTAAAACTAATCATGGAATCTCCTTCGCAAACAATCGTTGGGACAATATGATATCTTTCCATGATGTGATGCAAACGTATCGCTGGGAACTTCGCTGTTTGAGTTTCTTTCTGGCTGTGGCCTTCTCTGCTTGTAAAATCTTCGCTCATGATGGGAAGGATATGCTGCATAGCAAATTTCGCTGCACATTGGGCCTGTCTCTGCTGGCCTATTCGAAGCCTCTAAGGGAAAATCGCGAAAACCAAAAGCAGCCCCCACCTACCCGCTCTCAAACGGCGTATGCAGGCCATAAACGTATCAACATGGGCGTAACTGAGAAGGGTTGGCCAAGGAAGCGCGTTTGCCACGTGCAGACTTGCCAATACAAGTCTTCACTCCGATGCTATGCAATCCGAATAGTGTCTTCTGTCATTGTCATATGTACGACCATATATCCCGAAACAGCTCTTAAAGTATATATCAGAAATATTGTCTTGATCTCTTCTTTCCGACACTTCATTTTTGAAGCATGCTAGCTATGGATTTTTGGTAGTTGCCTTTGAGCTAACTTCCGGCCCAAAATTGGGCCGGGCAAATTTTGCCGCAGACATGCCTTAGAAAATATCGAGCTCCACAAGAAAGATACAAGCACGAAAATCAGTATGTGAATTGATAAAAGGTGCATCTTGCATAGACACAAGTATCAAACAGACAGGTTTGGTAGGCCACGAGAAAATTATTTTTTAAAGTTCGGCCCAAAATTGGGCCAAAATGCGGGATAGTACCCATCAACAAATCGATTTCTTTTTGATGATAGCCTTTTGCAGCTGCTCCTGTAGAGTAGCAGGGTCGCTTTCTGCAAGCATCGATAATAGCGTTCTACCGGATGTGATAATGGATCGTCATCAGCTGTCACTGCATGATCATCTGCTGGTAGACACTCGTAACTGCCAGAGTGGGGTTGCCATCATCAGCGCATGGTTCAACACCGCTGTTTTCTTCGTTTGTCTGGTGCTGCAAGCACTTCATATATATCGGGTGCTCGACTGTCACTTTCGACGTAAAACGAGTACCCGATCTCTCTGGATACTCGTTGGTGTTTGCGCAGTTCGCACGTTGGGCACAAACTGCCATGAGCATAGAACTGCTAAATGTCTCGTTCATCGTTGCGAGCGAACTGCAGAAATTGTCGAAGGCTCGATGATAAGGAAATTTTAGGCCGTATGACATGATACGGCACTTTCTGGTACGATTCCATGCGTTTGTTGTCCTGGAAGCATGATCCATCCGCAGGAGAGCCATTTTTTAGAGATGGGACAGAACTGTATTACGGTCTCTTTCGCATTTTCCCAGTCGCTTTGACTGCTTGTTGTTCTCGTCCTGTGAGCAGTCCACAGAAACTTTGTGCGCTGCGACAGTGGAACAATATTGTGATTACTGCGCTCAAAGGTGTATTCTCTGTAGGCTTGCAAAAGCTGTTCTTTTGTGCTGCCGAAAAATCCATAAGTATCCACAAAAATGAATCTTCATCGTCAAAATCGATTTTGTATGCTTTGAAGAAGGCCAGAAAATATTGCTTAAAATGCATTTCTGTCAAGTCTCCAAGCACAGCTTGAAGAACTAGCGCATGTTTGCGTAGTTCACGGAAAAAAAAAGATTGACAGGAAAGATAGTACGATCCTCAGACTGTTTTAAAGGCGGCTGCAATGGACATGACCATTAAAGCCGCTTTGAACGTAATGATGGAAGCTGATCCAATCATGCTAGCCATGTATATATATCCATCGTATTCTTTCTCTGTTTGTTGAGAAACTTCAGGTACAAACGCTCCCAGGGATTTCTCATTCATCAGCAGCTCTAAATCCTTGTTATGGACGATAGGATCGATATCCACAATTGAATCGATTACCGCACCTGTAGCAGGATTATCGACATTAGCAGCTTTCGGCGTTAGATGCCCAAAATGTTGAAGATAATCGTCATTTTTCTTTCTTGTTTCGCTTTTACCGTCAAATGCCTTTGCAAATGTGAGCCGTTAGCGTTCGACTCGTTCGGCAAATCTGGACATCATGGTCTCTATTATGTTTGTGATAATCCGTATGTGTGAGAGTGCATGAATTTATCGCCACTGAATAAATATTCTGCCTTGGTGGTGCAGGTGTTGTCATGTAGTAATGTATCATGTCCACACAATTTGCATCCTTTTTGAAGCTGCAGTTCTCGTTCCAAGGTTCAGCCAGTTGCAGGCAACGGTGTTCCAACTTGCAGGCCATAGAGTGCCAATGGCACCGGTGCGGTGCTTTCCGAGGCACCCCAAAAGAATGCGAGTACTCTTACGGATGTTTATGATCTGAATACTCTAGTGCAATTCGTCTAACATAGTCACTGATGAGTATGTCGTAAGTTTCCATGGGAGTGCCCCGTATTATGATCAAGGCTAACAACCCACGGGCCAGCTGGAGTAACATACTCATAAGAAAGACGTCAATGGACTATTTAGAGGCAATAATGCAAGTACTTAGTAGTTTATATATGGATATCGTCAAAGGGGGGTATCAAAACGAACGAAAAGAAAGTAGTAACATCAAAAGAAGAATGTACATAAAGAATACTACAGATGATAATGTAAATGAATAGAAACGTTGTTTAGAACATCTCATCCTTGCTAGGGCAGTCCTCTGTTGAGTGTTCACCAAAAACGTCACAGTTAACACAATACTACATCAATTTTCAATAAAGGAGAATGAGCAGATATATAAGAGCGTACTTTTAATTTTAACTTACCATGGACACATTTTCAAGATATGCAGTGCAGTTCATCACGTCGTGACCTTCCATCTCGCAAATTTCACAATACAGCAGGTTGCGTTCACCATCATGGTCATTAAAAGATGTTCCAGAGGAGAACGAGGATAACGAAGACCGTTTGAATGACTGGATCGATACAGGAGACATGGGCAATGTATATTGTTGCCGCTCGAGCAAGGTGCTCTTGAGTGATTGGTTTTCTGCCTTAAGAGTCGTGATTTGGTTCTTTTGACGTTCAAGTTCATCCGAGAGACGCAATACTTGCTGACACAGAGCAGCATTGTTGTTGCTACTGCCATCGGTATCACCTTGCTGCGTCGTTGCAACTTGCCGTAATAAACGGTTGTAGGATTCTTCCAGCGCCTTGTGGGATGTCAGCAATGTATCATATTCATGCTTGATTTGCATTGAATCTCGCTGTACTAATTTCAGATCCTGCTCGGCCTTTTGCTTTGCCAATTCTGCTTGCATCTGCTGCTCTTTGGCGTCACTGCAGGCCTGTCTGCATAGATTGACTTCTTCCATGATACGCTTCTTATCCTTTATTTCCGTCTCCAGCTCGCGTGCAAGTTCCTGGCAGCGCTTGTCAAATGCTTCGATTGTATCTTGTAGTTGAATTACGCGCGCGTTTACTGTATCCACTTGCTGCGTTTTGCAAAGCACCAAATGCCGTTCACGGTCCAACTCTGTTAATGCAGACTGTAGTTGTTGCTCTAGTCGTCGTTTTTGATCGTCCTGCACAAATTGTGGGCCGAGAGACTCTTCCTGTGCTCGCTGTTTCACAATCAAATCGTTTAATGCCTGACGTAGCTGTGCAATCTCGCGGTCCTTGGCTACCAGCGCCTGTATATATTCTGCTTTTGCTTGCTCGGTGGATTCCTGATAACTTTGTGCCGCTATCTTGTTTGTTCGGCGCAAATCATTGCACTCTTGTTCCAGCATAGCGACAGCCTGGTTGCGGTCGGCCAGCAACCGCTCGACTTGATCCAAACGGGCTGCAGATTCTTGCTGCAAGTCTCGATAATCCTCGAGGACACTTTTTTCCCTCGTCTGCGCTTCCTGCAAAAGTATATCCAGTTTTGTGATCCTTTGGCGCTGTTGTTCTAGTATGGCTTGTTGGCTCGATTGAATGTGCGCCTGATTTGTCAATGCTTCCAGTTTTTCCTGCGATGCCGCCAGAGCCTGCTCCAAACAGCGAATTTCTCGTTCCTTGTCTTGTACTTGAAGTGCATAGCTCTCCTTTGTCGAAACAATGCGGTCCCACGCCGCATCTTTGCTGTTCACCTCCTTCGACAGCCTTTCTCGATCGCGCCTAGCTTCTTCCAAAAGTTCCTGCATGCGCGACAGTTCACTGTCAATATCGTCCTCCGTTCTGCATACACGGTGCCTTGTACGTCGCGTCGCAGTGGACCGGCTGGTAGACTGTAAAGTTTTGCTATTCTTGCATTCGTTCGTTGTTGTGGAAGATTTGCTTTTTGTCATGATATCACGTGCTGTACTGGACCTGGTGCTCTTGGATTTTACCATGGGCGCACCAAACAAAGGTGACGTATTGTCGGTAGTTATCGTCCGTGCGCTTTTGGATCGTTTGGGGGTCGGACTAGATGATGCCGTGGTAGCATTAGCACTCGAGGTTTTGGTTCGAGAGATGTTATTTGTATTAGCAGTGCTTTTCTTCAGTTCGGCACCGGGTTTTGTACTTTTGGATTTGTTAGGTGAGATAGTTGCAGCTTTTGCAGCTGTTCTTGTGCTCTTGGATTCGATAGGTGGCCCAGCTATATCATTTCTTGTGCTCTTGGACTTGACTGGAGCTGCAGGCACACTGGTTTTGGTAGACTTTGATGTCTTCGATAAAGCGTTAGCCTTGGTACTAGGGTTAAATCTAGTCCTTGACGATAATGTTGAAAATAGCTTGCTACTTTTCGTTGGCAAAGCGGGAATGGAGGGATTGCTGCTATGAAGCTCACCATTCATTGTTGCCTGGCTCTTACTTTCAGATAATCCTCGGTCCGTGCCCTTTTGCGCGCAACTAGTTACGAGAGATCGTCGCTTGCTGCGGCATGTGGATGAAGCGCAGGCTCTCGCAGTTTTTGGGCGGGTAGAACGGGAGACAGCAGGGGCAGCGGTGGATTTACAAGGTGACCGATTTGAGGTTTCAGCAGAGCCGCTGCTATTATTGTTTGTGGTCGGTGACGCTTGTCGACGCAATTTGTCGAGCTTTGTCGTCGCAGCCGTCGTTTGCAACGTCGAGTGCGATTTAGCCTTGCCACCATTATCAGCTGCACCGCTGCATTTGTCTTCATTGTCATCGCCTTCAGGAAGCAGGACTTGCACCTTGGATGCCAATACGAATAGACCAGTATATTCTGGGCAGTTGAAATATTGCACACTAACGTGATTGTAATCATCGATTACTGCCTGCAGCCGTGCAAACAAGGTAAAAGGCAACCTACCCCTGAACGCTGCCATTATTCTTGCCGGCGCCCTCCAGATCGAGCTCGATACCTGCCCACAGTCCAGGCTTAAAGTGGGTTTCACCAAGATACCGGATAACGCCAATCACGCACAGCGAGGGAACAATCACGCGGGTGCCTAAAAGTAGAGTGTCTGTGCCACTTGTGCCATTGTTGAGGGATCGGCCAGATGATTTGTTTTGGGCGGCATTGTTGCTACATGATGACTGGGAGGCAGCGGTCCCGGTGGTTGTACAACCGTCTAACCGCTGACCATCCATGAAAGCAGACGATGATGATGAATGCGGCGAAACTGTCGTGGCGCTATTCACTCTAATCGACATTGATATATTTCTCCAGCAGTCAAGGCCAGAACCAGAAGAGGAAAAAAGAAGAAACGAGAGCAAACCTGTCATTCTTTTTATAAATTGAGGGGTTGGGGGGGGGGTACACCACGAGAACACAGAAAAAAAAAGGAGTGTCCCGACGTTTTCCTGCTTGCATGTCGAGCTTTTCATCGCATCTATACAACCACCCCTCATGAGCAAAAGCATGTACATTGCCGTGAGAAAACAATATTTATACATAAAGTGTGGAAGAAAACAAGAGAAAAAGGAAAAAAAAACTAATGCTAGCTCTTTTTATAGAGTTTCGATCGTGGAGCACTTTGCAGGTACATGCAACGCATGTTCATTGCATTCAAGCATATCACCGACACCACGAGGTGATTCGGGCGGTGTCAATTGCGGCTGAGGTTCTTGATGATCGTGTTCTCTACAAACAGCATCATCGTAATGATTATCAGCGTGTTCAGCGTGATATCCCGCCGTCGCAGCACGAGGAGCAGGATCGTAACAAGTTGAAGCTAACATTTGAGCCTGCTCAAAAAACCATTCCTCTTGCTGGCGTTGCTGTTGTTCCTGCCTCAGCAACGTCATGCTGAGCATTTTGTTGCGAAAATGGGCTCGTTCCAGTTCCTGCCTGGCTGCCTCCAGCGCCGCTCCCTTGTCTATGGCAATCGTCTTGAGAGCCTGGATCGTGTAACGTGCAAATGAAAGCTCCTTGCTCAAATGCGCATTCTGCTGTTTCAGAAACGAATGCTCAATCTCGAGCCTGTTCAGCCGCGATATCAGTTCCTTCTTGCTCATTTGCTGCGTGTATGCCAATCCATCGTCTTCGTCATCCGTGTTACTAGTATTTTCTAACGAAAAAGGGATGAATTTGTAACTAGTCCAAATAGAAAAAGGAAGGTTGCCTGGTTGACATACCTTTATTCACAGAAAGCATATGTAGACGATCTGACAAGACACGATCCTGCTCATGTTCAACTTTGACTGTAGACTTTACGTGTGATCGCATTCAGAATCAACGTTGCAATTGTTTAGCGTTCTCAACTGGTGTTTGAAGCAAAAAGTTATCACGGAAACGGTTCCAGCCGAGCGGTACGTTGTATGTTGTTGGTTTGTTGAAGAATATGAAAAGGTATATAAAAGTAACAGTAGAGAAAGCAAGCGTCGAAACGATAAGAGAAACGAGAAAAAAAAGGAATAACGGATATGTATGTATGTATGTATGAATGTATAGGAGGTATTCTTGCTGATAACGGTAGATATATATATAAGACAAGCTTTGACCGACAGACCAGCTGTTGTGACAAAGAAGAGTGGCAGAGGGAGAAAAAGTAGAAGAAAAAAGAAGAAAAAGAGTACAAACAGGTCAGGGTGTGTCCCATTCTCGGCTTGAAAAGTCTGTGTGATCCGGTCGGGCCTTTCAAAACCCCTCAACCGCAATGCTGCCGCTAGAGTCTGTGAAACAAACCGACTCTGAGCCAATAGACCATGGTGTATGGCTAAAACTTGAGCGAGTCAAATTCAAGGACAAGGACGGCGTAGAGCGAAGCTGGGAACGTTGCGTACGTACAGGATCGCGCAGCTCATCTCACGTCGACGGTAAGTCATGGCTCATTGTGGCCTAGTCGGTCGGGTCTTTTTGGTCCTAGCGCAGCCCCTGACCGAGAACCTGCTTTTTAATTCATCTGGGTGCTGAGCTATATATTCTATAAAAGCCGTCGATATCCACGCTGTGTTGAAAACACCGGAACCCCACCAAGTACTTGTCATTCAATACAGGTAAAGCTATGCTTGCATTGACAATCAATTAATGGTTAAACACGGTTTGCATCAAAGACCAGCTATAGAGCGATATTGCATAGAGTTTCCATCAGGTACGCCGATCCCTTGGTTGTCGGATGCAGAAAAACATTGCTATTTTCGTTGACAAGACCTCGACCCAATTTCTAGGTCTGGTCGATCAAGGTGAAGACCCTATCGATGCAGCCATCCGCGAGCTAAGAGAAGAAACCGGCTATCTCGCTGAGAAAAGCAAGGTCAAGCTGCATCCGGCGCCAGTGAGCTATGAACCAGGCATGACAAGCTCATGCTGCCTTGTCGCACAAGTGACGCTAGACATGCAAGAGTTTCATCGAAATGCAGTGGCACCATGCCTCGAACCTGACGAATGGAGTCTGCAAACCATTACTCTCCCGCTCAAAGGCCTACTTAAACATCTCACAGGTAAAACATTAAAAATGGCACAGCATATCAATAATTACCAGTATTTAATTGTCCCCACCACCATTGTTTGCACAGACCTGGTATTCAAACACGATGGCCGACTTGTGATTGACAGCAGACTGCACGCGTACGCGGCAGGCCTGGCTGCATTCGAAGAGCATATGAATTATTAAGATACATGCAGCGTGTTTACCGATGATAAAGCCATGTCAAAAGGCACAGTATTCGGCTTCTTTTCCTTTTTCATGCACGAGGAGACCATACGTAAAGTCGTGCGTTACTGTATGCGTGCGCACGTCCAAAAACTTTTTCTTAGTCCCCAAAGCGCATTAAACCTCAGCTCTTCTGCAAGTCTGTGTCATCGGATTGATTCGCGTGTACAGACTTGACATTTCAAGAACATACGACTCCTCTTTTCCATCAATAGCACGTGAATCGTTTTCACGTTTGCTGTATTCACCAGCATCTGGAGTTAGTTGCTTTTCGTGGGACATGATAAAATTGCACATTAAAAAAGATGATCCAGACAATCATAAAGCAGGTATCGGCAAAGGTACACACAACACTTAGAGCAGCTGAGATCAAATTTTTCAAACAGTCATTGCAGAAAGCACTTGTATGCAGCAAGCAGATGTGCATCTAGAATGCTGAGCTTAAGCAAACCGGCGATGAACCAGCCTTAAACCAGCATGGTAGATATGATGGCACCCCATCAATACCCAGCTCTTAAGCTTCGTATATAACGGACAGAATGTTGATATTCATTTATGTAACTGGGTGACATTTCCTCTAAACGGTAGATCAAATAATAGCGCGCATACAAAAGGAAAAGAGCCTGACATGTGTGTGGGATGACGAAGATCATGCATATCGAGATTTTGATAGGCGCTTGCTCTTTATTTCAAGTTCTATATATTCATCCAATGTCCTTGCCATCAAGATCACTTGTACAACCTCAGAAGAGTACAGTGTCACACATGGAGACAACAATAGCAAATATCAAGTAAGGAACAAGCTGCTTCAATAACATTTTTCAAGATTATACCACGTTAAGCTCAAGACTATTATAACCACGTAATGGCAAATGAAACCAGATGATAGCCGATATAACTTTTGACAACAAACATGAGAATGCATATCCACAGGCGTTTGACACCATGTACATTCGGAAGCTCGGTATTATATCCGCAACATTGCAGCATCATTCGTTGATAGAATGCACAAGTCGACCGTTTTTATGTACAAGAAGACAAAAGCTATATATATAGCTTGGAAGATTCAAGTCTATTCTTGATTTTCTCATGCGTAAACCAACAACTCTGTGAGAGCCGAGAAAAAGGATATAATGAGATGATGCCCGATATGGTAATCTCCCATACCTTCAGCAAATCTGTTATCACGACGGCTAGAAGTAAAAAAGTCCTTGTACCTGAATTTGCTCGGATCGAACTATTTTAATCATCAAGAAACATGCCAAATCCGCTAGTGTTACTTCCGCGAATAATCATTCGATAACGAGTATCAAGGGTTTAGGCCACGCAGGCAAAAGCGACAAGTGCGGATGCAAAATGACCCGAGAGCACAATGGTCATTGGACTGACACCATAATGTGGGGCAGACCAGAAAGGGCATGGATGGCGCTGGCGGGAAAATACATACTCTCCACAGAGAAACGATTTTCGCTTCTCGTCTTCCCTTTCTATCTTTTTTATAGCTTTTTTGTCCTAAGCAATAACCCACGCTGCAACAAAACTTGAATACTCTAACGCCGTGTTCCTGCATCTTGCTCAGCAGTCGCCACTTTCATCATTTCACCATAGGACGGCATGTCCAACTCTAAGCCTGTACAAAACGGTAGCACCGGGTCCTTGTCTGACGATTCCGATCGAGCTTCAGCCATCACTCTTGTCACGTCGCCTACGCTGAATGAATTGTCGCAAAATAACGTGGACGCGCAGGAGCAAAGAGCCCCGGTTGAACCGCCACCTCCCCCTGCAGCACCGCAACCGAACGCTTCGCAGTCCACAAGCGTAAACGCCCCTCGGCATAAAAAGAATATCTCCATAAGCAGTTTATCAGGTCTGAAGAAGTCTCGTGACAGGAATACATTCAGAGGAGCAATCGACAAGATATTCAGCAGTTTTGGAGGTATTTTGGTATTTCTGAGAAAACGAAAACTGCCGGCAAAAATGTTCACGATTATTATGCTTGCTAGTTTTGCATCACAACGGCGCACAGTCGAATAAACGTGGCAGTACGAGTAGCACAGGTAGTAGCAAGATCATGGATATTTCAACACCCTACAATACAATACATGTTACGCATGTCGGTTTTGATCCAAAGACAAATGAATTTACTGGTCTTCCACGCGAGTGGCAAATCCTCCTAAAGACGAGCGGCATTACCAAAACAGAGCAAAAGCGTAATCCGCAGGTGTGCATATGCCTCAGCGTTGCAAATGTGTACACCAGAGCTTATTTAGAAAATTTTAGGCCGTCATTGATGCGATCGAATTTTATCAGGGAACGCAAACTAAAAAGGAGGAAACGGTGTGGTCCAAGATTCCAAAGACGGCTACTTCCTCTTTTTCATCTGGCTCTTCGTCATCAGCTACTTCAGATGTTACACCTCAAACATCAATGTCCACCAGCTATATACCCTCCATCCAGGGAAATGGTAGCCCAATGAAACGATATTCCAAACTCAAAATCCAGCGCAGTCCAAATAACTCTGTAAGTCATGGTTTCGTTTATTATCTGTAGGCCCATGTAATTAAGCAATTATGCTCTGCTAGGTACCAGATTTGGCCAGCGGTAAATGATATGCACAATGCATTATCATTTTTTATTTGCAACTTACATTTTATGCTTTGCGTAGGTTTCCGACCCTCTAATTCCCCCAAATCATCCAGTACCCGCAACCATACCAGCACCGCCACGTCTTCGACAAAGAAGACCGAGAAGCAGCCCAGTGTTGCTCGACGGCGGACATCTAAAAAGGAAAGAAACTCGCTCAAAGATGCAGAAGTCCTGAATAACCTTCAAGATATTTGTGCAACCGTGGATCCAAGCGAAATTTACAAGGATATAGTAAAGATTGGTCAAGGGTAGGCGGCGCAAATTTGTTCCATGCCTTGTACATACTCTCAATCTTACATGTCACTCTGAACAGTGCATCTGGAGGCGTATACACTGCTCGCAAAGCAGGATGTAAGATGCCTGTTGCTATCAAGCAAATGAATCTGGAACAGCAGCCAAAGAAAGAACTCATCATTAACGAGATTGTCGTCATGAGAAAGTCAAAGCACCAAAACATTGTCAATTTTATCGATTCATATCTATGGAAAGGCGATCTTTGGGTCATTATGGAATACATGGACGGCGGCAGTCTCACGGACGTAGTGACCAGCAATATAATGATGGAGGGTCAAATCGCAGCTGTGTGCAGAGAGGTTTTGCAGGGACTGCACCATTTGCACTCTAACGGAGTCATCCATCGAGATATCAAAAGCGATAATGTCTTGCTTAGCCTGCAGGGCGATATCAAGCTCAGTATGTGGAACAACTTTTATTTCCCAAGCAAAGTGGAATCTAAACTGATCTCTGCTCTAGCTGATTTTGGATTTTGCGCACAGCTTAACGAGGCTCAGGCGAAGCGCACAACCATGGTCGGTACTCCATATTGGGCAAGTATATCGTACATGCAGCATCTTGGTCTCTTCAACTGACAGAGTCTCCAATAATATCCATGACAGATGGCACCTGAAGTGGTGACGAGAAAAGAATATGGATCAAAGGTCGATATATGGTCCCTGGGTGTGATGGCCATCGAAATGGTCGAAGGCGAGCCACCTTATCTGAATGAAAACCCCCTCCGTGCGCTGTACCTGATTGCAACGAACGGAACGCCGAAACTGCAGAATCCAGAAACTCTGAGTGATGTTTTTCGCGATTTTTTAGCTGAATGCCTTAAAGTTGACCCAGAAGAACGGCCGAACTCGAAACAAATACTGGAGCACCCGTTCCTTCTGAAAGCTGACCCGTTAGATTCCCTTGCACCTCTCATACAATCTGCGCGTGAGGCATCCCAAAAGAAATAAATAATTGTACGATAGTTCTATATTTTACACATTGTTGCCAATTTTTTGGATAATCCCTAATGGGATATAATGCGCTGAGGCGCGTGGACGCGCGTTCGCGTGTTCATTCTCCGAATTGAAAATGGGAGCAAGCATAATTTGCCTTGTGCCTTAATTCTCTTTCCCTCTTTCCTAAGATTCCTGATCGCGCCCAACGCCATGCTTCGCAGATCGCTACCAAAGACACGAAAAGCTCCAGCTTTTGAAGAAAAAGGAACAAACATTCAAGTCGTTTTGCGATGTCGGTCAGTTTTGATCTTTGGACCAGGAATCGCTGCATCCCCAATGCTTAAACGTTTTGTAGAAAACGCAGTGACGAAGAAATTGCCGCAAAATCTCCCGTAATTGTTGAACCAGTCTCCCACCGACAGAAGGAAGTCCTCGTGAAAACAACAAACAAGATCTATTCGTTTGATCGTGTGTTTGGACAAGAAGCAACGCAGGAGACGGTATACAACGAAGTTGCACAGCCAATTCTTGATGAAATGCTAAGAGGGTAACGCTTAGAAACGGTAATTCTTTTCAATGCACACTAAATTTTGTATATCACAGTTACAATTGCACCATATTTGCCTATGGACAGACCGGTACTGGAAAGACGTGAGTTGGACCGACTCTGGCATTCTTGCTCAGAAGCATGTTGGCTGACCATGTGTGAACTAGTTATACCATGGAAGGCGACCTTGAAGAACGCCACGGCAAATGCAAGCCTGAAGCCGGAATAATACCTCGTGCAATCCACAAACTGTTTGAAACACTTGACGCGCAGAGCGCAGACTATTCAGTCAAAGTATCATTGATCGAGTTGTATAACGAAGAACTACGTGACTTGTTGAATGGCAACATGGATGACAACCGAACACTACGAATATTTGAGGATCAGAACGGACACGGAGTAGTTGTGCAAGGCATCGAAGAATGTATCGTGAGAAACGCTTCTGAAGCTATTCGAATAATGCAAGAAGGCAGCAAAAACCGAAGCATCGCCGCGACAAAGTGCAATGAAAAGTCCAGGTAGATATGGAAAAAGAAGGTTTAATTTTTAGACATTGTTTACTAATCGAATTCATCTAGTCGCTCTCACTGCATATTTACGCTCACTGTACATATCAAAGAAACGATACCCGGTGGAGAAGAAGTACTTAAAGTTGGAAAACTGAACTTGGTGGATTTGGCTGGCTCCGAAAACATTAGTCGATCTGGTGCGGAACATGCGCGAGCACGAGAGGCAGGAATGATCAACCAGAGCTTGCTTACCTTGGGACGAGTTATCAATCAGCTAGTCGAGCACTCTCCTCACGTTCCATACAGGTATATTCTTAAAAGGTCGAGGCCTATTGCTCTGGTACTAAATCGTATCGATAATCATTAGAGAGAGCAAACTCACTCGTTTGCTGAAAGACTCACTCGGCGGCAGAACAAAAACATGCATAATTGCGACAGTTTCAGTAGCAAAAATGAACCAGGAGGAGATTTTGAGTACTTTGGATTATGCGAGCCGTGCAAAGAACATCCGCAATCGACCAGAAGCCAATCAGCGAATGAACCCTCGAGTATTGCTTCGCGAATATGAAAGCACTATCGAACGACTCAAAGCAGATCTCCAGGCAACTCGAGAACAAAAGGGCATATATCTTTCCCCACAGACATACCAGTCTCTCACAGATGAAAACCAAAGCACCAAAGATCGCGTTACCGAACTATCCCTTGATATGGAGAGATTAAAATCCACAATGGAGTCGCAGACAAAGGAATTGGAGGAGAAGACAGATATGCTTATTGGCAAAGAAACACAGTTAGCATCCGTAACGGTAGGTCACGGTGTTTTGTAGTCATGTGCTCTTCCTCACTTGTGATCCCTTTTTCAGAAACGGCTTCGCAGCCTCGAAAGTTCAATCCAACAACGAGTAGCAGAATTTCAAGATAAAATTAGCGATGTAAGTATCCGTAAAGATATGATTCATAACAGAATTCTTAATATTAACTGTATACAAATAGCTATCAACAAATACAGAATCTAGCATTGAAGAGCTCATCGATTCATTGGAAAAGAGCACAGAGTCAATGTATACGCTAGCAAAGGACAAAGTAGAAGCATGCAACGAATTTGCAGCTACGATTAACCAGATTCGCGACAAGTTACGGGAAGAAAGTGATCGAAAACGACGGCGTATGGAGCAAGAAGTGGCACGATTTTTCAGTTCATTCGACAGCGATCTCAACGAAATCAAGGATCAGGTTCGACATATCCAAAAGCATTTTGCAGAAATATATCAGCGTCATATTCGTGATGAACGGCGGCATCTGGATACCCAAAATGCTTCAATGCAGCAAATACGCGAAACTACTGTCAAGACTGTAACAGAAGAGGTGAGACGGTTTGTACTCCAAGTATGTGACATATAATCTGACACTGAGTATTACGTAGCAACGACGATTAGCGAAGAAACGTGAACAGATTCATGCATTCGTAGCAAAGGATAAAGTAGTGGAAGAGCACGCAACAAGAACATTGCTGGATGGTATCCAAAAGATGATTACAAAATGGAAAGACGATCGGCAGGAACGATTGAAGAACACAGTCGAAGACATTGAGAAATCACTTGAAACCGGTGGCGAAACTCTTTCTCTATTCCAGACAGACTTTGAAAGCATGGTTTCTGCATACAATACTCAAAACGATGAACGATTATCACTAGTCCAAAAAGCCGAAGAGCGAGTGCTCGACAGCGAAGATACCTTTACACAACTCAACAATCATATCTCTCACATGCATTCCCAAGCTGCGACATATCAACAACGAAGTCTGGATGAATTAGCCGATAACAAGCAATTGATTGACTCCATATCAAGTGAAATCGATAGTGCAACACCACAGCGAACACAGAGCCGACCCATGCTCACGCCAATTGATCAGAATGTACGCGGTGTAAAACGAGGACGAGGATTCGAAGAAGAGGAGTTGCCTAGCCGTAAAAAGAGTTTTTTGTAAATTGCTAGTAAAGATTGTACAGAAAGTTCGTGTGATTAGCATTGCATTACTCATTCCACGATATCATCTGCTTGCTACCGCTTCTGACGTTCACGAAAAAAGGGCGTCGTAAGTTTTCATCAGGCGTACGACATGCCACGTTGCCAGCACTGAGACAGATTTAGACCGCAAGCGCTATCCAGTGGACTATGCACAGCGAATCCAGCTAACTGCGTGCTCAACAAACAGATATATTCCATTACCTGCGCTGTCCGCACGCGCGGGGCCAGATGGCCTGCATTTCTTAAGAAAGGAGCACGCACTCCACATTTCCGCTTCGGCCAGACAGCATTCTGGTATTGCTGTTCAGAGCGAAAAAGCACAGTTACTTCATCCATTCAATATGCTTTTATTGGAAGGTATGTTAGTTTGGAGGAATAGAAGATGCCAAGAGAGCTTGGAACTACGAGCGTATTTTGTAAATCGTTTCCTCAGTTATGTACAGATGGATGCAATTTTACCTCTTTTTCTGCCACGTCCTCATCATCAATGATGATGGGTGGTTTCTACGTTATAGGTGTCAACAGGAACGTGCGATATGTTAAATGAGTCAAATTCTGTACCTTTGGCAGGACCTGGATCCACGAATTCGAGATTTTGAGTTAGTGGCACTGAGACAGCGATTCTCGCAAAGCGCATCCGCCAATTTACCCTCTTACGCCGCTTCGATTTTGGTTCATCTGCGCCGCTAGCAGAAGTTGATGGATATAGCTGATCTAGAGGAACCTTGCTTGTATCAGCTGCTTCCTGTTTGATGGGTTTGCTCCTCAGAGACATTGCAATTCTTTGCGGTCTTGGACGCTAGCAAGTAATTTTGTGGATCATTAAGCCTATTTAATCACAAGCGGGTGCCAAATAAGCGCACGTACTGCTCCTCGGGCTCTGCCTTTGCCCTTTGCTTTATTTGCAGTCGGGGACTCCTGAGAAGTGCTAGGCTGATCCATGTTTGTGAGATTTTGAAGCTGCTGCTGGTTTTCTGGATTGTCGTTTGTAAGTGTGGTTTGCAACGATTCATGATGAAACTCCAGATCTTGCAGCCTATAAAATGGATCATTAGCGATTATAAACAGGACCGACTTACATGATACGCATACGGTTTTGTCTGTTCCTCTAGTTTTGCTTTCAGCGTTTCAATCTCGGATAATAAAAGGGCATGCTTGTTAGACCATTCTTGCTTTTCAGCTTCGCTTCTACAAGAAACCAATCTGATCTTCAGTATACAGGTTGCTCTATTCGTCGACCTTTTCATCTCACTTTTCCTTCAGGTCCAAATTTTGTCTTTTCAATGTCTAAGATAGATCAGAAATAAAGATATGATCAAACAAGCAAAACATACTGGATGTACCTCTACAACGTCCTGGGCATTTATCATTTTTTCCTCATGCTCTTTTCTTGCTTCAGCGTGAGATTCCAAAGTTTTCTCCAGTCTATACCAAGCATACCTCAAATCAATTAAGAATGCTTTAGACCATTTCTTCTGAACTCACTGTGTTTGTAAACTCTTGATTGTTTCCAAGTCCTTGTCATGTTCCTGTTCCATTGCCGAATTCTTTGCCTGTACTTGTGTATTAAGCTCTGTTAGCCTGTATGAATATCAGTATTTCAGTTGATAGCATCCATCAAGTATCATACCATGCACGCATACCTTGCTTGAAATGCGCGAGTGTCAAATTTCAAATTCGAGAGATCTTGAAGCATGGATTGCATCTTTTCTTTTTCTCTACCAATTCGAAAACAGGATACAACGTGTGATACTTCGGCGCGCAGACGATACACAGAATCCTTTGCAGCCTGTGTATCACTCTGCTGATTATTGCAAGCGGTTCTGATAGAGTCTAGCGTACAGTGTGTTCGTATGAAACCTGGAATCAGTTTTGCTCCAGTTCTACGCTCTACCTTGATCTCTGCGATAGCTTTCGAGCTCCATGTAGAGATCATGTCTCGAGTCATGGATACTTTGCGTACTTTGATGCAAGTCACAGAGATCCCTGGCTAGGTCTTCATATTCCATCCTAAGCAGTTTGATCTTTTGTATTTCTAAGACGGCAGATTTAGGGTAAAATAGTGGAA
This sequence comes from Rhizomucor pusillus, assembly GCF_041956525.1. Classification (NCBI taxonomy): domain Eukaryota; kingdom Fungi; phylum Mucoromycota; class Mucoromycetes; order Mucorales; family Lichtheimiaceae; genus Rhizomucor; species Rhizomucor pusillus. The sequence continues at coordinate 1,393,394 of NW_027192143.1, read as the reverse complement.
AGCAATATGATTTGTTGCGGCAATTTACGTTCACTTTTCAATTCTTGCATTTTTTTTGTTGCTTGCATCGAATCAGATATTTGAGTATGTAGGCTCTTGAAAGCATCTTGACGTGTACTGTTTGCTTCTTGCGCTGTTTTGGCCAGCTTTTCTAGACTCTGGAGCATAGTAAAGAAGGCACCGTATCGACTTCTCAGTGATTGCAAGCTTGAATATGCAATGAGTTGCAGCTATGCTTACATTTTCAAGGCATTCTGCATCCGTTTAAACTTACCTCTGGTCAATATGGGTATACCTCGAAATTAAAAATGTGCCCAGGTCTGTTAATTCCTCGATACGCTTTTGATATTCTTCGATCTCGCCATTTTGAGACGTTGTCAGATGCTCGAGAGTCTGCAGCTGCTGCGTTGCATCAAGTAGCGCTTGCTCTTTTTGGACAAGCTTGTCCTTGCATAAACGTGCAAAGTCATCGAATTCGGGTAGTGTGGACAGGGAATCCTCGCTTTCTTTAGTGCTCTGCTTAGGTTTAATTTGCTCGCCGATGTGACTTGAGAGCATTTGCACCTTCGGACGCAGCTGCTCAATGTTACGTGGAGTGCTTGGTTTTGAGAAAGAATACATATTCTTGGGACTAGCAAGTGTAGGCTCCGTATTCCGGATATTAGTACCATCGCAAGCCGAATTATCAATGCTATGAAATGGAATAATGGGTAGCACTGCTGGAGGTTCCGGGGATATCCTAGTCTTATCCGATGCTGCCAGAACCCTCTGGCCGCTACTTGTAACTGGTCTTTCTTGGTTTTTCGTATTCCACGGAATCTTCAAGCGCAAATCGTCGCTTGAAACGCTCCTTGTAGACTATTCCAAGGCTTTAGATACACTATCTTCACACGTGATTTCGCCATGTTTCATAAAGTATAATATTTTACCGATGACGATGGTTTTAGATTCGATGACGGTATTGTCACGCTTGCGCTACTTTCTCTACTGTTTGCTGTTTGATTTAACCGTTTTTGAAACGTTTCCAACATTGGCGTCGCCCTGTCGAGCGCCATGGTAGAAGACTCTGCGTTTTCGATAGTTTTGCTGGCGAATGGGCGCTGCGATGGTGCTGGTGCTGGTTTTGCAAATATCATCTTGTTTGACATCTCTGTCAGCACATTCCTTTTTGGGATAAAAACTGAAGGTCGACTATCTTGATCATCTGCAGAGCTATCTTCCTTCTTCGCGCTTGGTTTCAACTCAGGCGTCTTTGCAGGAGTAGTCCAGAACGAAGTTGGCAGTTTCATCTTGAAAAGATAGATAAAAAGTCTCAATAGGGATGATAACCTGGATGATGATGTATGTGTACCTCGTGCCTGGGAGATGTTGCATCGGCTCTAGCTGCAACGTGCCGGTTTAGACTTGGCTTGAAGGTGAAAGACGGCAAAGGATCATGATTGTTCTCGGGAGTTTCTGTTGATTCAGAGATAGTTTTGGTTGCATCGTCCTGGTCCATGGCCAAAAAGATATAATTTTTAGGCGAACAAGGAAGAAAAACGAATTCGCAAACGAACAGGGCAATGGTTGGATATGTGACGTGTTCCACCTTATTCATGCGTTTATCTTTTCATTGACGTAAAAAATTATAGACTCATCTTTATTGGCTCAAGACGCAGAGAAAAAGGAATAAAATAGAATTGGTACAAGACTAGCTATTGACTATCAGCATATCCAGGAGCTACTATTGCAATGAAAATGTAGCCTGAAGACTGACTGACCACATGAAAGCTCTCTGGCAACTCCTTGCAACAAGCATGCAACCTGATTGAACAGCTCAGAGGAGCTTACGCTTTACAATTGATGCGTATTTGCTTTCAGACAGGCCAGAAAAAGAAATTTTTCTGCTGTTTGATATTGTCACAAGGAAGAGAGGGAGACTTATCCTTTATCGCACTGCAGCTTTACGGCAAATTGGTTTGGAAAACTTGAACATTTCAAAGGATACGATATAATCGAACGAAGGTTCAACAAAGCAGTTGAAGAAACAAATGTCCAAAAAGTTGGATGCCTGAAACGTGAAGGCGATTGCCGAAAGTGGCCGGGCGGATGTGATCTTACCGCTGCATTTTTTTTCCTTTTGCATCCGCACAGCAGCAAACTTCGCCTCCTCTTTGCCAAGGTTCCTTCTTCTTTTTCCCTTTTCTTCACCTTTGTTGCCTGTTTATGACGCAGTCTTCAGCTCTTCGTTTCTTCGGTCTCAACAAGGATCGCAAATCTGCCAGCAGTGCTGCTTCGCAAAAACTGGCGGTTCCGACTCCAGCGGACACCGCTGTTCCGTCTCCACCTTCACCACATAGTCAAGCCAACGTTCATGGTTGGCTCATGACTGTACCTGGTTATAGGGACGAGCAATCTCTGGCTTCAGAGCCGAGTAACTTTCGAGACGATAACACAGCAACCCAGCAAGCTGCAAGCAACTATGAGCAAAATGGGTACGTGCGCGAGGATGAGCAGGAGTCTGCAACGACGACAAGTGGATCGCGACCGTGTGCAAAGGGACTACTGCGGAAGGATACATGCAGTAACAAAATTCTGGATAAACTAAAATTGCGATCACTCTAGAACATCCATCGAAATCCCACGACGAACGCGGGCCAACCGTGCACAATCCATATCTTCGGTCAGCTCCAGCGATAGCGTTAATCTTGATGAATTAATCAAGAACAATTTTGCTTTGCAAGTCGATGAGGAAACGGATCTACCCAACCTAGCCGATTTGGATTTAGACGACTCTACAGATGATTTTTGGAAGATGGGAGATGTAAGAGCTACTTGAGGAGATGGTTTTCACGATACTGAGGCGTCGTAGCAGACATTAATGGACCTTGCATCGCCACCACAAAGCACTGTAAGCAACGATATTTCTACGGTTAGTAATCGATTGAAATGATTATGCACGGTAAGATAGTTGCTAATGCCATATTTCTTCAATGATCAAATAGCTCGATGCTAGTGATCAGACAGGTATGGATTACTTTTGAGTATCCCCTCACGAACCCTCGCTCCTAACATCATGAACCTCGTAGCGCTGAAAGCATCGCAGTACACGCCACAGTCTCGTTTACGAACTCCATCCGCCTTGTCATCGCGATGCTCAGAATCATCATCTGACCATGGTATCAGCAGACAGCGTTCTGGAAGCTTGAGCAGTGAGGCTAGCTTGACCTCACAATCGACCATTACAACAAATGCCAACCATTATGCGCATTATGGCATGACCCCAATGATATACCCTTCAGAATCGACATCAAATTCATCCAGATCTCCTAGTCGTTTGAGTGATTACTCGGCAGGAAGTAGCCAGACATCATCGACGACGACTGGTATACCTCGTCCACGGACCGGTTCCAGCGGCCTACCGACGCCTAATACTTCCGGCCGACGCTCAGCTGCAGACAATGATACATCCCGCCCATCATCGAGGCTCGCGTCCCCAGGCTCACGAACCCAGTCAAGGTTAGCAACTCGTGCGACGCATGTACCTCGGCCATCCAGCAGAGCAGCACCGGCACCTGTTGTCACCACAACTTCTCGTTCGACAGGCTTATCGGGTACCCGACTACCAGCAACCTCCAACAGCAAACAAGGGGGCCGTGCTGCTTACAGTCGCCGGAGCCACATCCCAGCTCCACCGCTACCACGCAACCAGGCCACATCTCCTGAACCCAGGTCGCCGCCGCTCGGTCCTTCTCACCACGGCCAGTCAAGACCCCGCTCGCCTATTTCTTCTGCTGCTCGTGCAAGCGGTGCGCGCAGCCCTGGACCGCGCAACAGTATCTTTGGTGCAAAGCCAGGCAGCGAGATACCTCGCCCCGCATCTGCAATGTCGGCTGGCAAAAGAACAACTGGCTTGCGTCCGCCTGGCGCCATCAGCGGTATTCCCACTGCTCCTCGGACCAGACGTAATTGAGAGATTCTCTTATTCCTTACTTTCCATTTTCGCATTGCATATGGTTTCTTCCTTTTTTTCTTTTTTGAATCGGGTTGTATGTAAATAAAAGATAAATAAAAAAGAGTAGCTATAGTCATATAAGAACCGTGTGCTACACTATCGGTTTAGACATCTGGAATGGGTCTAATATCTGCACTGAGCAAAAGATGAACGGGTCACTTGTTTTCGCCTATTCTTATCAATCATCCCGCTCGGCTCATCCAACCAAATCGAGATCCTCAGGCGTTTCACGACATCTTTTTTATGCTGGACAAATTCGCAACCAAAGTTGGCTCCTTGCTTCGACGCAGTGGACCTGCAGACGCCTGCGAATCCCGCGGCTTACTTGGAAATCAGAGTGTACAAAGCTTAGATCTCTACGCTGAAGGTCAGCATGACAAGCACAATCTTGTATATTGGGTATGAACTGCTGCGATTATGCATTCTGCGTAAGGGGCAGGACGAACAGCTTACAGCTTTCTCTGGTGATGCTAGATATTCTTTATTTACGGTGTAGCTATGCTTCTACCCTGGAACGGTGAGATCGAAGAAAAGAAAAAGAAAGATACCCAGAGACAAAACGGGCATTGGAGTGACACTACTTTAAATAGTGTTCATTACGGCTTCGGAATTCTTTGCTAGACGGTTTGCTGGAACACAATATGCAGAGACTTTTCAAAACTACTTTTCAACGTACTTTACTGCTACAAATCTCTTCATTTTTGCAATCCTTTTATGGCGACAGAGTAACGTACGTTTTAATATGTTTAAGTTGGAAACCTTTGTTGATTGACATTTGTTCCTTTTTTCTCACAGTCAAGTACTTTCCGCGTGGACGTGATGAGTCCCGTGACACTTAACGCCATCGTGTTTGGAATAATGTCAATTACAGTCGAGACAGATACGCAAGGCAGTGGATACTTTTGGTTCTCGTTGCTGCTCCTCGTATTGACTGGAGCAACAACCAGCGTATTCCAAGTCGCAGTATTTGCGGAAGCATGCCGTTTTCCGTCAGAATATGTGCAAGCTGTCATGAGGTATATTGTATAATGATTGAAGACAATAACCGATGCTAATGTGAAACCATTACGTTGCCGTTATTGCTTATCGTAGCGGTCAAGGTATTACTGAGGATGGGTGAATGCATCTAGCGTATAATCTAAATGATAAGAAATATTGTAGGTATTGCTGGAGTCGCTGTCGCCGTGACATCCATTCTAAGCGCGTTCGCTGGATCGGCAACTGAAGCTCCGGACGAAGCAGCTATTCGTCGATCAGCATTTCTCTATTTCATGGCAGCACTTGGGATTACCTTGATGGCCTTAATAGGTCGCATCATTGTGGTGCGACAAGCTTTCTACAAGCGACAAATGGAGTTTGAGTCTGTGGACTCGTCTGCTATTGCCACAAGTGGACTCGATGACGAAGAAGAATCTATCGATGACGCACAGCGATTCTTTGCAGACCAGGACTCCAAACTATCGATTGTCTCGGTCGTCAAAAAATCGAGTGCGCTCGTCTTTGCTGTCGGCTACGTATTCGTCATTACATTGGCGTTATTCCCTTCCATTACGGCACTTATCAAATCCGTCTCAAGATACCCTCCATCTGCTAAGAGCGCAGCCAACCGGTTTTTCGACGACGATGTTTTTATTGCTTTCCATTTTGTCATTTTCAACGTTGGAGACTGGATTGGGCGTACCATGCCAATTGTCGAATGGCTCCGCACTTTCAAACCGAATCTTCTCCTATTGCTTTCGCTCTCACGCACGATATTCATCCCGTTATTTTTGTGGTGCAACATTGTGGTCAGCGACAGGCAGTTGGTGACATTTATCGATAGTGACTTGCTCTACTTTGTTATCCTTTCGGCCTTCGCTGTCAGTAACGGATGGTTGGGCAGCTTAACAATGATGGCAGCTCCGCAGCAAGAATCTATTACCAGCTCAGCAGAAAAGTCACTCGTAGGCAGTGTCATGAGCTTTTCTTTGGTGCTCGGTCTGGCGATAGGAGGAGCAATGAGTTTTGGAATACGTGCTATGGTCTAATTACCACAAGTCGGTTGAAATAAACTGAGATTTTTGACTGAGATCTAGTGGCTGAACAAGCAATTTTTTTCTTTACTGGTTGGACAAACATTGTGCGGCGTTTGTCCAAAAACTTGGTTTCGTGTTGCTCCTTGACTTTTGTACCTTATTTCAATAAGTTAAAGCGAGCGTCAATCCAAGTTGAGAAAGATTCGAGCGTCTTAATGCCCTATTCCCTTTGTTTGCTTTCGTCTGCAAGGGGAGGGCTGGTGGTTTCGTAAATTTTATCATGAACGAAATGAAAATGAAAATGAAAAAGCAAATAATCCCATCTGCGTTTTTTTTCTCTTTTCCATTGAGCCTACAATAAAGAAGGATGAGCTCATTTTTCTCGAGTGGCCTTGCCATGTGGTCTCCAGCATTATCCGATGCGGATAGGAGCTGCACCGTGAAAACCGTTGCTACGTCGACGGCTGCTCTTTCCTCGACACCTACTGCCACAGTTTTTCCGTACTTTCAGTACCATCACGAACCGGTGTATGATCCTCCTACATGTGCTGTATGTGGGCTGCCGCACCGGGCACGGCGTCTAAATCTGGAGATGCTCCGTGACCTCAATGATCAGAGCACACTGTCTTCTGCCTCCTCGTCATACGATCCGGATGAACGGGAAATAATCGCCGACAAGAAAAATCATTTGTCAATAATTGTAGGAGACTGTCCTCCGCGACGAGGGAAACTCGGATGCTTTGGTTGTACCCGACTCGTACTGCGCTGTGTTCGTGCATGCTGGCGACGAGTATTTCCTAGGCGCAAAGCTGTATATCCCAGCAGGACGCGGCGTTCTAAAGCCATATAACTCCTTGGCAACCTGTGTCCGGCCTGTTGATATCCTGTTCTGTATATGTATAAAGTTGCTGTATTAATCAATAAATGTACTTTAGGGATCAAATAAAATTCGATGGTATTGATGGTCTGAGCTGCTAGAAATAGTTATGTTTAAACTTTAGCTTCACTGTACAGAATGCACAGAATGAGAGATTTTTGCTGCTCCAGTCGCCACAGAGACCCGAGGCGGTCTTTCAAATTGGCATTTGTGCTTTAAAAGTAGATCTTTTGGAACAATAAGCCGGATAGCATCTTCCACATACATACAAACATCATGAATATGGATGGCATGGACGGCATGGATCACTCCTCGATGGGACATGACGATAGCTCAAGCATGAGCATGAGCATGAGCATGGGCATGGGCACCTTCCATTGGTCTTCTGCTGGTGATCCCTTCTGGTTCGACAGCTGGGTGCCGAAGAGCGACGGCGCCTATGTTGGTGCATGTATTGGTCTCTTCTTCTTCTCTATTGTCTCTCGGGGAATTCTTGCTGCTGAAGTCTACTTTATCGCGTGGACCGCTCAGAAGCTCGAAAACAAGCGCGCCAAGGTCCAAGAAGTTAATGAATCCATGCTACCTTACACTGATACCAAGCATAATGCTGTAAGTTGGATGCTGCACGTGCCATCTTTTTGTTTTTCCTTTGTTTGACATGTATAAATATGTAAAAAGGCACGGGATTCTGGATCGTCAACTCCTGCTATTCAGCAAACCTCCAGTGGCAACGGATCCAAGTACCCTAGCGCATTCCAGCTTCCCATCGTGCCACCATTTTCGTGGACAAATGATACCGTCCGAAGCTTCCTCACAGCCTTTGCATCCTTCATCAATTATCTTCTCATGTTGGTAGTGATGACTGGCAATGGCGGCTATTTTATTTGTGTGATCGTCGGCGTTTTCGTTGGCGAAATGATGTTTGGCCGATATCGATCTCTTGGAGGTTTCCGAGACGATCATGTCCACTAACATGGATACTCTCTATTTTTTACTCTATTTCTATATCTCTCTTTTTCTCAAATCTGTGTAGATACCTGTATTTACCTTCCATCGCATCTCCTCCCTTCTCCGTATGCATGCTTTTCTTTCTTTTAACCTTTAACGATTTTCCCTTTCTACTTTTTCCGCAACCCATCCGGTACGGATTGTATTTTTAGCTATATCATTTTCATAAGTGTACTGTTTCCATTTTGATACGTAAAAGGACTCGTATATCCCTTGTCAGATAATAACTCGAAAAAGGTCAACAAGTATTTTAAGCGACTGCTGTCAACAAATGAACTTGTCCCGTCATTGTTACTCAGATCCCGATCGAAAACTCCACTGAAGAGATCTTGCACTTTTATCCGCTCCCTCGGACTAGAAAAGTTCCACCTCTCTCTCCTTCTCTCTCTATTTTTCTTCATTGTCTACACGGCTCATGGACTACAGCAAATTTCTCAGTGAACGTAGCAAGGCTCGTTGCCCATCTGCCAGTATGTACAGAACAGAGTAGCAGCATGTGATATAGCAACAGACATTCTCTAACATAGCTTCTGCTCATCTATAAAACAGTTCGTGCCTTGATGCCTTATCTCAACAACAAAGCTGTGGTATGTATCCATATTCACGAATAGATCAATGGTTATATTTAAAAATGCAAGTGCTGATGAACAATGCCCGTAGCTTTCTTTGGGTGCCGGGCAACCCAACCCTGATACCTTTCCTTTCCAAAGCATGACTGTTACTTTGAAGAGCGGCGAGACAATCGAATTTGATGGTAGCTTGTTCGTGAGAAGTTTGTCCTACGACTTGACAGTAAGATACCCGATATGGTACTGTTTTCCCACGGGGAAAGCTGACTCATTTCATGCATAGAGCGGTCTCCCTCTTTTGAACGACTGGCTTCGCAACCTTCAAGTCCATGAGCACGCTCCCCCTCGTAAGGACTTTGACCTTACTGTTGGTCCTGGTTCTCAAGATTTGCTGGCAAAGGTAAAGCAGCGCAACCGGAAAACTAGATGATTCATTCTGACTTTTAGAATAGGCCCTTGAAATGTTCTGCGAACCGGGAAGAGCCTTGCTAGTAGAAAATCCCACTTACACTGGAGCCTTGTCGTTCTTGGATACCCAACCAATCGACCTTGTTTCTGTGGACACAGACAGCCAAGGTATCGTTGCTGACTCGTTGGAAGAGATCTTGAGCAACTGGCCCGAAACCAACCCGAACGGCGACAAAAGCCAACCTCGTCCTCAGGTTCTTTACACCGTACCAATTGGTGGCAATCCCACTGGCGTCAGCGCTAGCCTGGAACGCAAGAAGAAGGTCTATGAAATCTGTCAAAAATATGACGTCCTGATTGTCGAAGACGATCCTTATTACTACCTTCAGGTAAACAAGAAACTTGCCGAAAACTCCAAAACTTGAACTCACGCAATGTTTGCATGAAGTTTGGTAAATCCCGCATCCCGTCATATTTCTCGATGGATGTCGACGGCCGCGTGCTTCGTCTTGACAGTATGAGTAAAATCCTGTCTTCCGGTATCCGTATCGGTTGGGCTACTGGCCCCAAGGCTTTAATTGAACGTATCAATCTCCACACTATGGTAAGCATTGCAGTCCAATTTGCTGTCGAAATTAGCACTAAGAAAGGTAATTGTGTAGACAACCAATTTGCAACCTGCCGGTGTGCCGCAATTGATGGCTTATGGTTTGCTTGAAAAATGGGGCATTGAAGGCTTTATGCAGCATATCGAAAGAGTTGCTGGCTTTTACCGCGAGAAACGCGATATGTTCGTCGAGTGCTTGGATCGGCACTTGACTGGCCTGGCCGAATGGGTCGTTCCTGACTCTGGCATGTTTGTCTGGATCAAGCTTTTGGGAGGTATTACGGATACCTACGACTTGGTCCTCAACAAGGCTGTGAAGCACAATGTCATTGCCATCCCTGGCAATGCATTCGTAGCTTACGGTAAGAGCACGCCTTACGTGCGTGTATCCTACAGCTGCGTCACCTACGAGCAGATGGACGAAGCCCTCCGTAGGCTTGCTGTTGTGATTCGCGAGGAAGCTGCTGCCAAGGGATCACAAGCTAATGGTCACTCTGCGACCAACGGCGTGCATTAGAGTTCCTGCTTTTACAATCTTTATTTTATCCATCGTCTATATTCTATTATCCTAGACTTTCTTCATCCTTATTCATTCTTCCCTTCCCTGTTTGCATTTTTGAATCAACCTTTCTGTAGAAGGACATGGCCAAATATCTTCATTTGTATTAATTCTTTCTACATAAACGTCTCAATATAGAACCAGAAAAGTCTTTAATGCGAATGCAGTATTGTAGGATATGAATATAGTATGACATCAAAGTACAGATGGACTAGTATACAGGTATAGACAGAAGGAGAGAGGAGTATCGAGGAAAGGAGTCTGGCTACCAGCGCTAATATTCAAAGCTTTCACAATGTAGATGCGGTACGGATTTGAGACTTGTTTGAGAAGCGACAAGATTTTTGATTTCGGCATTGAATTCTTTAGGACCGCATGCTGTACAATTCATATTCGATTCAGATGTTAGCCTCCGGCACTGCGAATTCGCGACATCAAACTTACCAAAAACGCCCATCTGGAGACCATCCGGATTGTCTAAATATGCAGATAATTGCATACGTTTACCGTACTCCTGCTTTACACGGGAAACCTCGGCGAAATCCGCGAATTTTTCTTCCTCAATTGGACTAATGGATCCGTCAGCGGAACGAGTGGCATAAAGGTGGACGTGTATACGAGGAACTTTGTCCGATGCGGAGGAAAGCTCGCCAAAGGACAAAATATGCGATTCTAATTCTCGTTTGAACCATTCGAGTTCGCCTGCATTGCGTACTGTCCAGCAGAAATAGATATCTCGAGTCACCCAGGTATCCATTGGATTCTCCTGGATCACCGCAGAAAGTTCACGGAGTAAGCGAATACCAAACGTGACACCGGCTCCAGCATTCATCAGAAGCACCTTCTTGTGAGTCTTGAGTATATACTGAGGTTCCAAGTCGTACGAACCATTACCGCATGGTCCGCTCACAAAGGCAACCCAGTCTTGACCGTCTGCCTTCTGGTACAGAGAGCGTGTAAAGTTTCCACGGACAGTTGCATGCAATTCAACCACGATACCTCCTCCACTCTTGTCGGAAAATGTATTCGTGATGGTAAAAGGATGCCATTGAATGTATGAGATTTTTGGTAACATGATATAAATATGCTGGCCGGGGCGATGGAGAACAGGACTTGACATGCGTAGTTGGAGACGGGTGCATCCGTTCGGTAGAGCTTCAACGTTGGCACGAGCCAAACGGGACTTCACAAACAAACCAACAAAGGCGTTGAGACCGTAGCAGATGATACCAGCAGCAAAGTAGTTCATAGCGTAGTCAGAGTGCTTTGCGATAGCGCCAATGAAACCAAATGCAAACAGATGGGTTCCCAGGAATGCTTCGTAGCAGAAACGACGGAAGGGATACTGCGCGCCGAGGAAAACGAGACATAGACAACCGTAACCAGATAGACCGTATTTGACCTGATCGGTTGCAAGGTTGGATGCTAAGAACGACGGAAATTTAGACCATTGGTGCAGCATGCATGCCATGTGGACCGTCGCAAATATCACGCAGGCGAAACCCAATAATCGATGGAAAAAGTTGAGTTTGACGGGAGACATGCCAGTGATTAAAGCAAATGCCGAGTGCTTGCCAGTACAGGACATCAGGAATGGAACTATGGTCAATACCATGTAGCCGGCTCGGTTGGAGTTGATACGCAAATTATTTCGAACAAGTAGAATAGGTAAAGCGCAGCAGAAGAAAACGACAACTATGAGGATAGCACCGAGAGGTGGCAGTGTAGGCCGGATATGCCGTGGTAAAATGGTATATGCCAACTTGTTGCTAAAATACCGTTCAACGCGCAGGTATTGCTTTCCAAGGCCAGAGCCTCGTATCCGCGGCGAAAGATTAAATAAATGTCGAATACCAAGACACCCGACAAAGCCAACAGTGATGTAGGCCAAAATGTGGGCCATGGGGGCGTTAATAGACACGTCCATGGCGCGTTGCTGACGACAGGAGTAAAGGTAAAGAGACCACATTGTAATTTTTCCATGTTAAATATATACAAGTTCCGTAGCGGAGTCGAGTTATTGTCTGCCCAATAGGAGAAGGGGTCCGAGCAAAATCTTCTCATTTTTACTGCTACACTTATCATCCCGCTATACATAGCACCTCAGCACCAACTATTACCGCCAAACAATACTCACTCGGGTCCCCACTCGAATGACGCGATTAGCCGTTAATGAATTTTGATTCTTCCTCGAATTCTTTCATCGAAGGACGCACGGGACGCGAAGGATGTCTATTCAGAAACAACTACATATTTTGGTCTGCCCGATCGAATGTGTGGTCAGAATAACAAGTAACTAGAATAGGTACTCCTTCTAAGCAGTCGCGTTGCTAAAATGATTGTACATATGTCTCTGCATAGTATATAATTTTGCAGAAATGCAAAAGTTCATCATTGATCATTCATTTCCAATAGTGTTGTTTTGCCAAGACTTTTTATCACATCTTTATCATATTTTGTAACGTTTTCTTGGTCGTCATCCAAGCCTTCTCCTTTTCTCTAGGTATAATAGAAAGAAAAGTACAGAGCCTGTGATGAATCTTTGCAAATTATACGTAATTGAAGCCTTTTGTTCATGTGTCATAGAGTAACATTCTTCAACACCCGTGAAATTTAGGAGACAAATTAAACCTAATTATGGAGAAGAAAAAATCATCAAACAGTAGCTTGTTTGTTTGCGTGTAGTGATCTGGAAGCTAATACATTGTCCAGATTCTAATGAGTGACATCGCACCACACCCACGTGATGGAAGGAGAAATTGAGTGATCGACCATCAAAATGTAGTTGATGTTGCAAGACTAGGTTTCTAGTGAGAAAATGGTGTATGTTTCATCTGTAGCACATCTTGGTTGACATTGACATCGATCCTCCTATACGTCTCTCTTATATCGCTATTTCAAAATTACATGGATGTTGTACCGGATACTTTTCATCTGTTTACTACAAAACAAGCTTTGGACAGGATTCATTCTAGGAAGCGTTGTAGTGATGGAGTCCACGACTGGAGTTGCCAAGGTTTGTTTATTGGTTTGTAGTCGAGGAGCTTCTCATAAGCAACTTTTTAATGCGAGGTTATGTCCAGCTACCCAGCTTTGACAGCTTATGTCTTTGAAGCCTTCATTGTTAAGTAGCTCTAAGGATCGTTGGATATCGTTTTTGTAAATCGAGAGATCGACGTGTCTCAGGAGCTGGATGATCTGTGGTCAACTCTATGAGAGATTCTGTAATCCCGCAATGATTATGTTCCTTAACTGACTCAACAGAGTAACATCAGATATCTGGGTTAATTACCATCATGTTTAAACGCTTACTAGGCTTTTTATACGACTTGTTGCTGTAGCTAGCCAGGCTATCAAATTATTTAGAAGCGCCAGAATTGTGCTTCTGTAGAAGTACTAACGCATCCAGTTGGTGGAAGTAAAAGAAGACACCGAGAGTAACCAGACCATCAACTTTACATGCATTGGTGGCATTCCTTTTACCCCCCACTAGGATATCATATCGAGTGGTTGTTTAATTAAAAAATCGGATGCTTAGAAAGAGGCGCAATGTTGTAATATTTTGTCGCATTACAGCGAGGAGGGAACGGCGTGTCTGTATCTCAATAGAGCATCGTTTGAAAGACCAGTACTGTCAATAGCTATGGCAAACCAGAATTTACGCGTCAATTTGGGGAAATGTTTCCAAGGATCGTGCTACAGAAGAGTCACTGTACAAGGATAAGGAAGAACTCTATTGGGGTTACGGAAAACGTGACCGTAAACAAACAAATGCATAACGGAAAAGCTTCCGTAATTGCTGCCTGATCTTAATTCAAATACTAACTCGTCTCATATATCGTGTTACTGTGGTTTGCTCGCGTGCGCTTTGATACTTTGTATCATTAGCAATCAGGTTTTAGCTGATTTCATGTAAAACGAATATAGTTTTCTTTAAATCGTTTCGAATGCAATCATTTTCTAGGCCAAAGTTACCGAATTGCCACTCAATATTTGTTTATTCGGTAATCAACCATTTCTGTGACAACAAAATATTGTAATTTGCGAGTCCAATGGGTCCAAGGTCAAATTCCAGAAACCAACGTATACCAATTATTAAGGCTCTCGTATAAGCAGGGGAGAGCAGTCTTGCCCCTATTGCATTATGTGGAGCTGCTGGCAATACGGTTGACTTGCAGGTTCTCCATTGTCACTTGTTTCTCCCAGTATCTGCCATCTTTCTCGGGAGCTCAGCGACACCCTTGACGAACAACTGCACATCTTAGCTATTAAATGAAACTAGTGTTCGCTCTTCCTTTTTTCTCATCTGATACACTGCAAAGTAAGCGCTTAAGGCGCATACAGTTAAATATAGATGCAATAGTCTTGATATACCTTAATTGCCACCTTATTCTTATTTGGTTTTTTCTGCAGGGCCCGGCTACATACGGAGATTTTTTTGTTGCTTGAAAAGGGACGGAGCCCAGGAGCTGGGTGATTCTCACCAATTCCTGCCTAAACTTGATTTGGGATGCTCCATTCAAAGCCCAGGAATTCGCAAAATGCGTCATAGAAACGACTCGAATTTCGTGGGGAACATACGTCGCCACAATGGAAGGATATATATGGTAAAGGCAGCCTCTATATGTCAATCAATTAGTAAGACAAGCTGGGCGTACGTTCTCAAGAAAAAATCGGCAAGCATCATTGAATTGTTCGATTTTAACTATTATTTTTGAGCCACACATCGTCCAGCAACCAGACGTCTAATCAAGATAAAGCATTTAATCATTATACAAACAACGCAGACGGTGATGATGAGAGATATTTGTTACACATAGGATGCAATGTTGCTTATCTATTGTCATATGTCTTCGTATCTCTAGGGAAGAAAGGAAAACTAAAATACTCTGGCTGCAAGGTTTGTGTGGGTTAATGCAAAGCAGCGTAGGTTGATAAATTTACAACGGCTTTTTAAGCCTCTAAGCAATAGGACCTTTATTCTTCTCCCGTTTCGCTTGGTGGCCTCTGAAATTCCAAGTGTAGGGCAAGGTGTTGCATCGAAAGTTTGTACTGTGCACGAGGTCTAAAGGATGATGGGTACTTGAGGCATGTGGTGGTAGTGCCGCCAGCCGTTAGGTAAGTCTCCGTCGTCGCACATTTCAACGTGATGTTCCATCCACTTTGAATATAGCGCCTGCTTTATCGTCCAACGGGTGGTGGGTATAGGATCCATCATCCCAGACAAGCATTCTCGTACATAATCAGGCAGTTCAGATCTCGTGCAGCTCGCTGTTTTCCAAATATCGCAATCTAAAGGCTTTTCGCCCATCCGCTGTCTAAAATATCTTCCGTATGCCTCGTCTCCTCCTTCCTGCGCAGCGATGGCTGCTGGCGAGTATGGCTTTGCCCCTGGTGGCGCTGGAAAATTACCACGTCCATTGTAGAATGCAACAGTGAATGGTAGTTCTCCGTAACGCATGTTGTAAAACGTGATTCCTGCACTCCACACATCAAGTGCCCGGCCGTCGTATCCATCCTTTTCGTCTTTGAGCTTCCATATCTCGGGTGACCAAAACTGACGTGAGCCGCACCACTGCTGAGACGCCCGTGGATCATGAAACAGTGGCTGCACAACATCGGCCACCCCAAAGTCGGCAATCTTGAGTGTGCCGCCCTTTGTGAGCAGCAAATTTTCTGGTTTAATATCTCTGTGGGCAATCCCAGTCTCATGCAAAAAATTCAATCCCTGCAACAGTTGTTTAAATAGGCATGCTTGCTCCATGTCTGGGAGGTTCGGTCGCTCCTTCAGCAATGCAAAGAGATCGCCTCCTGCACACTAAACATACAAGCAATAAGCGCATTAGCGTTTCATTTTCCTTGTGATTGCTCCGCACCCAATGATATCAACAACGCCCCTACATACGTATTCCATCACTGCGCACCAGCGGTTTTGTTCATCCATAACCAAGTCTAGAGTTATAACAATATGTTTGTACTGTGACACAGATTTACTGATACAATATTCGCTGTGCATCCGTCGCAAGTATTCGCGCTCGTCTTCAGTCTTATCTTTCTTTTTAAACTCCTTGACGGCGAGTATCCGGTTCTGTCGGTCCTGGACTAAACGAATAACGGCAGTGGCACCGCTGGCAATGTTATTTCGAGATGTAGCGCCTGTCGTCCTATGTGTTGGGCTGCGTCTGTCCGGTTTCACGTATGGGCCGTATTTTTCGTTTAGTCGTGGGATACTGGGACCGTATGAATAAGAGGATGGTCGCCGAAAGAATGTGCTGATGCTTTTTACAACATCGCTGATCGGTGCTGTATGACTGCGTCGTCTTACAAAGTTTTCTGCATTGACAACAGTCTGGTCTGCGTCCGTTGCCCGAGGTTCTACTGCTCTATTGCGGTTTTGATCTATCGGTTCCGGCAAAGTGCATCGAATTTCATGAGGCTCAGCTATCTGGGATGCAGTTTTATCTTCAACGAGCGGCGTAGGCGGATGCATTATGCACGAAAGAAAGGAGAGAAAGCAGGAAACGAAAGAAAAGAAGGTGGAGAAGCGGTCAGGCGCTAGTATAAATAGATAACGTCCCAGTTTCTGGAGGAGGCTTTTTTTTTCGACGCCGTAGCACTTTTGAACTTTGATGGGAATATTTGCCACGCGCGGTTGCCCTTTGTCTGGCTGCCTTGGAAAGAAAGCGCGCTGGATATGAAATTGCCTCCGCTGAAGATCAGACCAGCAACTTGGACTTGCTGTAATCCTCATTCATTTCAATGGTTGATTCTTTGTGCGACACACAGTCTTCGAGGTTTTCGAGACCGTCCCAGCTGGTAAGTCTGGATACAGTTTGTAAACTCTAAGGCGTTGTTCGTAGACTCACCCTCATGCTTTCCCATTGTCCGGGATACACTGTGGATTGATCCATGGACGAATATAATTACTCGAACTTTCCGTTCAATCAGGGACTAGAAATAAAACTCGAAAAATTAGAGTATTTTATCTTATCGTAAGCTAATAGTAACAGATATGACTAGTCTGCTATGTCTATTGCATTCTCTATATTACTCTGACGATCATGACCTGAAAGATACTTTGTGGGTGCAAGAGCCCGAAAGGCAATCTTTCCGCAATATAAAACTGTCAGTGATCTACCATCTTATCAGATCTTATCTCAATTTTTTTGTATAATAAGAAATAGCTTCAAAGATAGATTGTACCATGCTAGCGGCGTGGGCGTGAAGCCGACGTGTCTTATTCGAGCTTTGTTTTAATACTTGCAGGTTCAGTAGTCCTGCACGGAGAACTGAGGAAGGATCGAGATATCGCTCCTCTTTCAGGAGGACACACGCATCAATATCTAATAATATGCCAACCACGACCCCTATAAAGAAAAGGAGTGCTACTTGTCAACAAAAGTACGATATTAAGTTACTTAAATAGTGTTTCCGTTTAATAATAAATCCGACATTTAAAGATGATTCAACGCTGATGTTGGTAATTCTCGGTTTTCTAGCTGTACATCTTTCCCAGTGCAGAGACACTCTTTATCAGACAACGGATACCCACCGGCAGTAAGCACGGTGTGGCCAAGTAGAGCTTATCGTGGAAACGAAGTGAGCGTTGGGGCGGGAAGGCGCAGATTACTGCCACATCGTTGCGCGAGCCAAGGGTGTAGCTATTGTATAGAAATCATTAAACTCTGGCTTACAGCATTTTAACTAGAATATGCCGGATACAACTCGATCGTAAGTAGCGTAGATCGTTTAGGGTGAATCCACTCCAATCTTCTCTGCGTACGTAATAATATCCCTGCACACACACGCGAAAGAGAACTCCATAATCTCCCGGTCGCACAGAGGGGCACAAACTTTCGTTGGACTGTTGCGCGACGCGTAGCACAAGAGTCTTTTCTTTCGTGATTTTAGCCTGCACAAATATACACATCCGATGAACTGAAGATAGACCCTGATAATGAACGATGCACAGCCATCAGTCTATCTCTCATGAAACTGCATAAATACAGATATGCCACAGGACCCGTAGATAAAAATGTCATAAGTTGTCAGGTGATAATATTTTATTTTAGATGATCCTTTGTGGAGCTGTCTTCCAATGCTATTTACTTGGATTCTGTAACGTTACAAATGACGACACCGGAGTAGCCTGTATTTAACTCGGCCTCTTTATCCCTCAAGCCATTTGTTTCTGCGACGCGACGTTTATCTTTATGTTTTTGGTTCGACAAAACACAGATGGCTGCAGATTCAAAATGTACTGTATTTCCGAAAATAAAGTCGCGTTTTGCAGATGCATTTGGCGGATTTGCGAAGCTAAACATGACGCTAATAAACCGATATTAGTTGTCGCGTTGACAAAGCAATGCCGAGCTCCTCCCGCCAAGTGCATAGTTCAGATGGTGAGCATTAAGAACATATTATAGGAAAAGAATGACACTTACTGAATACCTGCTACTCATTTTCTCATTGTGTGTTTAAATCTGTATCCTATCTATCTGTCGTATGCCATCGACTTATC
>NW_027192143.1:1299557-1373819 GCF_041956525.1 Rhizomucor pusillus | reverse complement strand
TTATCTGAAATTTCAACCGTACGATGTGGCAGGAAGGAGGAAAGCTGGGCTAAGAATGTTTACGTGCTTTATATACTGTTGGAGATGCTAAGCTTTGCATGACAATATCTCCGGAAGATGCGACATCCACACTTGGGAGAATGCGAAATCGGTTTTCATTGGATGACGATTTTAAGGATTACAGGCGATACTGCGCTGCTGCAGTGGGTAGGAGAAAAAACAGAGCTATGGTACACTGTTTAAATTTCCTGGCAATCAAGCCAGAAATATCAGTATTTTCTCTATACACTCTGATATGAGTTATTTCAAGTCAGATCGGATAACTTTGCATTATGAGTTGTATTGACTTTAGTTGTTCACATTCGTAGCCAGTGCTTCTAAAGCGAAGCTCGTGTAACCGGAACAACCGGAGTCCAAAAATGGTATCATATCAAGCAACAATGTCATTTTTCATCCAACATCCATCCATCTATCCATCCATCCATCCATCCATCCATAAATCATAGCCATGAGAGATATTGCCAAGGACGACGAACTCATAATCCCCGAAAACGTAAAGATCAACATTAAATCGCGTATCATCACCGTCGAGGGTCCCCGTGGCAAACTCGAAAAGAACCTTCGTCATCTCAACATTGAAGTCAAGTTTGCCGACAAGAACAAGCTCAAGTTTGTCGTCTACCACGGTGCTCGCAAACACGTAGCCGCCATTCGCACTGTTCGCTCCATTGTCAACAACATGATCACTGGTGTCACCAAAGGCTTCCAGTACAAGATGCGCTATGTATACGCTCACTTTCCTATCAACGTTATTATCAACAATGAAGGTGATGCCGTCGAGATCCGCAACTTTTTGGGTCAAAAAGTCGTTTTCCACGTCAAGATGCGCGAAGGTGTCAAGTGCGAGGCATCCAAGGCACAAAAGGATGAATTGATTATCACCGGCAATGATTTGGAAGCAGTCTCTCAGTCAGGTACGTTTCCACAGGCGCTTGTATACTGTCGTTTACGTATCTGATCTTTCTCTCTCAAACTTATATAGCCGCTGATATCCAACAGACTTGCAGAGTCAAGAACAAGGATATCCGAAAATTCTTGGACGGTATCTACGTCTCCGAACGCAATGTTCTCGAGACTGCCTAAGGGCGATACCGGGCGTTCACTTGTTGGACGCTGTAATAAAGATACACACCTGTCCCCGGGATTGGCGGCAGTAGTCATCCCACCAAATGATTTGCGTGCTGGAGTTGGCGTTTGGGGAGAAAGTGGAGATGTGTTAAAGGGACATTGGGTTGTTACTTCTGACATATTCGAAATCAAGAGTTATTGAGCGACAAGCCTGAAAGGCATCCGCAATACCGAACTCTCCTTCTATTAAGTATTCGCTAGCAGAAACGTCGTTGTCATCTATAGTGTCAAAATTTGGTTTGATTCCTGAGGATAGGTTGTCACTTGAACCATATCATTAGGAAGTATCATAATAAACGGGCCTTGTGGCAAAATCAAGCTACACTCTTTATCTCAATTGTGGTAAAATACATATTTGACTAATTAAATTAGTAAAAATACTGTATTTTAATGATGTTATGGATACAGCCATTATTCTGTAACATGGATGAAATACTGTTGCAATAACCCGAGATTGCTTTACCAGAATGCGCACCTGCAAAGACGATTCAGTTACCATGAACTTAATCATCACAGAGGATTGCTGGTGACTTACCATCCAATGTAGCACTGGCACAAATTCTCCAATGATGTCGCCTGCTGGATGAGTTTATCAACTTGAGTAGGGACGTCCAATGTAACGTTAGGATTAAAGTCGCGGCCAGTAAGCTTGTTGGAGACGCGATCGACTACATTGACAGCTCGGGAATTCCTCATCTCAGGGCCTTGGGCATTTTCTAGATGCAAAAAGGTTCCGATAAGCATTTAACAGGATTCATTCAAATGCACTTATTTCTTCTGTCACCCACCATTAGCAACAGCCTCAACTTCGATTCTGTTTAGTCTGCGGCTGACAGAGAAGTTTCGGTGTGTATCTTCTGGTATTGTGTCGGTATTCGTCCTGTCAATGCTGCGTACCCGATCGCCTAGCGTTGATTTTTAATACCTTTGCGGCTGCGATCCAAGAATGATCGATTCTGGTGTTTACCTCTGTTTTGATTCGGGCTTGTATGAGTATTGTTTAGCAATCTCCAGTTGATCAGAGGATCATAGACGAAAGCTTCCAGCACAGCCATCAGACTCTCCTTATTTTCTCTCAGCACCCTCATTACATGCTCGCAAGTCGTCCTAAAGTTGCCTTCGATGCCGCTCACTTCCATCGCTTTGACCAGCATACGCGTCAGACGGAACGGAATCTTTTCAGGGAATTTCTCTCTGTGCATGGCGACCTAAAGATTTTCTCCATGTAAGCATTGATTTTTGATAATTAATTAGGTATATAATCGTACCTCGAAACAATCGCCAAAATCAATATGCACAACCTTGCCAGTGACTCGGTGTAACATCAAGTTGGATGGATGTCTGTCTCCAAGACCAAGGATGTATCCAACCATTGACATAACAGCAAGGGATCGCGTGTAGTTCGTCCTTCTATCCAGCCATGCTTCCGAGTTGCGACTCTTTAGCCAAAGCACGCGATACAGGTCTTGACCGCTGGTCTTTTCAAAAGCAAATTGGAAGACCTCGACTTTTTGGATGACTGTCAAGTTATCATAGTCTGGAGCCATCTGGAGCATTAAGCGATGCTCAATATTCAGGAGGATCTTGCGGCTTTCACGATAGTCACGAATGAGGGTATGTAGAGTGTCGGTGTCGGGTACCCAGCCGATAAGGCCAGAGTTTGGTGATAAAGGGATGGCGGGATATCTCTCAATGTTCAAGTGTCGCTTGAAAGTCTCGGGGTCGTTCTTCAATAATGTATTGACGAGTCCGAAAAGTTGCATGACTCGTTCGTCCTGGCGCAAATCTTCGTGACCTTTCAGAAGATACATGTATTCTTTACCATCGCTACCAATAATGGTCAACTTGCGTGGACGTTGCTTGGAGGGTATAACCGTCAGACTTGGGTTGAAACGGGCAATACGGACAATTGGTTCGCCGCTACGGTAATAACCGGGAACGCAGAGCTCAAGATTGCGTGCTTCCAGCAACCTTGGTGATATATACTGAAGCTCCAGGCTTGTAAGTTGAGGAAGCTGCCGAGAAATACGTCTAAACACTTGATAGTACAATTCCCATGCTTGATTTAGAGTGTTTATATCACGCGTTTCCTGGTAGCGTCGACACCATTCCTGCGCTTCGTGCAGGTCTCGACCGAACGCCTGTACGAACGACTCTTCCCGCATCGTCTCTGGACCTCTATCCAGCATCTGGTGCAATGGTTCCAATGTTGCAAACATGGCTTCGACGTTGCGGTCTCCAAAGAAGAGGCGCGATGCTTCTTCCAGACCTTCGTGCCACATTTCGTGCCACAGGATGGCTACACGGATAAGTTCCTGGCTGACCATAAGTGCTTGCTCAACGAGAGTAGCACTGTGAACCTTCATTTTCTCCATGATGCCATAAGTTGCCTTCTGCCGCATAGCACTCTGAGACTTGGATGCGACCGTTAGAGAGTATACCAACGCCTGAGGATGTTCTCGTCCAATTTCCGTGAGCAGCTGGTGGATAAGGCCTCTAACAGTAGGGTTCTGTGCATGAATTCTTGCAATCAATTGCGGTATCACTTGCAACCAGACATCAATGCTGATAGTATGGAATCCATCTTTGATTGCCGTGCAGACATCAGGATGATAGCCATGTTTGAACCACAGTGTCAATAGACGTAATGTATCTTGCAGTGAATTCTCCTTCGAGAGTGCAATGGATCGGAAGAAGCCCTGCACAGCAGGTACAACGTGGTGGGTGTAAATGTGAGGTGGTAGTTGTTCGCCATGGATCTTGTAATTGTATTCGATGATATCGAAATTCGCAAGAGCCCAAGCATGCCATGCCTTGTACCATTTCTGGTCGAAGCGGGTAGCCAAGAGGAATGACTGAAGAATGTCTGGAATAATCTCTTCCGTAAGTTCATACGAAAGCCCCCTTTGCCATTCACCCTGTCGCAGATAGCATCGTGCTAACAACCGAGTATATTCCGCTGCGTCTTCCGATATAGCACTAGAGTCGATAGGCATGCTAACAGCCATCTCGTCCGGATTCAATCCAAGATCCTGCGTCTTCTGTGCTGTGAAATCTCGCAATATAGCGAGGGCCTGCGTGCGGATCATGTTGGCCTGCTCACCCGATACTTGGGATGCTGAATGCCACATGTGTTTCAGTTGTGTATAGACAATCTTTGGATGCGGGTTGCCAGCCGTGCCATCACTATCGATTTCCATCAAGCTTCGCAAAGTCGATTCGGATAATGAGAAGCGGCCGCTCTTGCGGCAGAGGTTGGCAAATTTGATCCACATTTCCATGTCATCCTTTGGCGACATGACCATGGCTCGTACACGCAGAATGCGCTGCCAGACTTCCACATTGCGTTCGCATCCTTCCAAACGTTTCATCCACGTCCTCCGGATAGCTTTTTGTTTTTCAGGATCATTTGCCGATTGCTTGTATGTAATCATTTCCTCCAGTTCTGCAAGCATCTGCACCCGAACGACAGTATCGTACGCACGGTTGTAGCTTTCACCCAACAAGGCCGTCAATTCTGTATCTAGTAGATCGCGGGTTTTGTTGATGAACTTCTCGGCTTCGGCATAACGATTCCTGTGCATGGCAAGGATAGCGCGGAAGAAAGTCTTATCAGGGCTCTCCGGCTTAAGCAAGGCGATGTATTCTTCCATTTGTTCCCACTGTCCCATGCCCCAAGCAGCAGCGGCGGCAAGCGGTGCCATACTCTTGCGGTTTTCAGGAGGTGCATGAATCCATTTTTCTTGTGCCAAGCTCGATAATTGCTCCCATTCACCGAGGGCATGCAAACATCGCATTCTACCCAGTGTAATCTCCATAGAGTTCGGATTCTCACGTTGTTGCTCCTCATATGCTTCGAGAGCTTCTTGATATCTATGCAGCTTTTCGTACCAGGAAACTCGGCGCTCTAATCGAAGAGAATCTTGAGCAAATGTAAGAATACCCATGGCGGCATCGGGCTGCTGCAGTAAGTTATTGATGGACATTAGCATCTCGACAGCTTCAAACGACTGTTCCAAATGGAACTCTGTCTCTTTGTAATGTAGAGCTTTGGCATACGCGTGACACTTTTGAGCATAAATTGCAAGTGTTCTTATGTCGATCGGCAACATCTTGTTGTTGTTATCATGCTCCATGAACTCGGCGAGATGTAAAAGGATTTGGATGATTTCTGGCGGAATGTTGGGTGCTTTCAAGGCGACTTCTAAAGACCCAACGAGTTCATCTTTGTATTGATCGTATAATTCATTCCAGCAGGATACGAATGCGGCGTTGAAAAGTTCGCGTGCCAAAGGCGTATATGCACTGGCCAAGAAGACGCAGGCTCGAAGTGCGTGTGAAGGAGATTGCTTTAAAAGCTCCACACTGAGACGACGGATCCATTCCATCCAATCTTCCTTTGTAGATCGCTGCGAAGCTTCCCAAGCCTTTTTGAGATGTTGCTGATTGACTGGCTGCTTTTTAGCTGTACTCAAGTCTGCCGATGGAGTCTCATCGCCTTTAGATTCCCTGAATTGTGATCTGCTAGTTAGCAGACATATATCATTAAGCAGATATAGGATTTACCTTTCATTGATTGCTCTTCCTAGTTCTTGCGGCAAGTTTTCACCCTTTAGCAATTTGCCCACAAGATGTTCGTAGTTGGAGTGTGTGATACGATGCTTAGTCAAAACCTTATTGATGACGGGAATAAACTTGGCATAATCGGTGCCAAGCTGGAAAATCAAGGCGCAGAGTAGATCCATGGCAGCATTCCGTGCGTCAGGTGGGAGCATTGGCAAAACTCGAGCCAATGGGTGTATGATACGGGACGCATAATCGAACATGTTGACACGTTTTGACATGGCCGTGATGGTAGTAATCGCCTGCCGACGAGCTACCGGAGGTGCATCCGGCTTTTCAAACAATTTGACGACAACCGGAATAACCAGGTGCATATATTCTTCAATGTTGGATCCAAAAACGACGAACGCATGTAAAACTCTAATCGTTGCCTGTCTTCGTTCCGTGGTGTCACTGTCGATGATTTGTAACATATGTGGCAATATGCGTGGGAGGTAGATTTTAAGTTCGCCATCCAAGGCCCGCGCGATAGCTTCGATCAATGATACAATGTTGACTTGCAAGCTTGTCAATGGCGTCCAATATTCGTCGATCAGATCGAAAATATCTTTCAAATAATTGCGAATGTGCTGTTTGACAATTGTAACTAGATCACCGAGCTTGTGAATATAAATCTCGAGCATGCCGGCATTGCAGGATCGCATTAATGATAAAAATCCAGGTACGATTACTGGCAGAAATTGTACGACTTTGAGGCCGAGAGTTTTAAAAATATACATGACCGCCTCAATTGCTGCGTGATGGTGTGCACTAAGTGATTGGTCCCGTAAAATTTTCATCAAAGAATGCATGACGACTTGAGGATAATAATCTTCAGAGGATGGGCCAATACCCATCATTAATAACGTGACATCATTGCTTGCAAGTTTTGGATCAGCTAACGCTTCACTGGAGGTGCCAATCGCATTCATCTGGTGATTTAATCAGTATTTCATAGCAGGCGATAACATTATTCAAGCTTACCTTATGTCTGTACGGATCCAGTGCTCCTAGAATACCCATCAACTTTACGGTTTCTCGACGGATGGCCACGTTTTGCTCTGATTTCAGTATACTGATCAGGATATTGAGCAACGCAGGATACTTGTTGTATGGTTCGATTACAAATCCCGTGCTGCTCGCTAACTGGCCCAAAGTACGCAAGGCAGCATCTCGCTTAGCACTCGAACTTTGGTCTTGTAAGGTCTCCATAATAAGCGGCATTAGTTCGTCCACGTGTGGTACCATGTCTTCTCCGCTGACAGCCGCCAACTCGCCGAGAGCACCCAAAACAGCAGAGACTACACCAGGAGAAGGATCTCTCGCCTTGGGAAGCAAAACTTTAAGGATGGGTTCGATGTATGGACGTGTCAACCGCTGTGCTGCTCCTACTAGCAAGGAGACAAGTCGGGCTGCTTCTTCCTTTTGCCGACTGACGACTGAGTACTCCAATTCTGTCAATAGCTGGATGAGTGTCTTTCTCAGGGACGGCATGACATATGCGGGATTGTAAGTGGTAAGTCGTCCAATAATCCTGATTGCCGTTTCTCTGATGGCAAAAACTTCGTCATTCAAGGCGATAAATAATGAGCGAACATTATCTGCTTGCGCCAGATGGCGATCGAACCGAGCATCCAGGGATGATAGAACAGTTTTCCGGATAACTGGATCAGGATCAGCAATGCCCACAGTAAGCAGTTTTTCCAGGACTTCGCCGACGACTTTAATGGCATGAGCACTCGTCTGATTACATATAGGGTCTCGGACTAGGATTTGGCAGCATGTTACGGCAGCGGCTTGGCGGATTTCTGGAATATCGTCATCGAGATAATTGACAATACAGTCGCGTACAAATTCGTTCAAAATATGGTTGGAGAAGTCGAAAGATCCAAGTGTTCGAAGTGCATGTACAATGATTTCGTGATCTTTGGCATCGGCAGGTCCACTCTCGCGCAGGGGACGGTCAACAGGTTGTACGATGTTTCGGTTTGTCGGTGCTCCCGGTTGTTTGTAAGGCTGTCCACTTAGCGTTATGGAAATGACATTCAACAAGCGATCTATCACAAACAGCTCAGCTACCTTTAACTCCTACATTTAAAGCAACGTGGATGTACCTTGAATGACACCTGATAGCGGCTTGATACGCTCGGCAATTGTGCTCAAGGCAGAAACCAGTGGTTCAGACAAACCACAGTTGAACATCAAATCGAGTAAATCATGAACATATTTGGTCAAAACTTGTCCCACTGCTGTTGCCAACATGCTGATGCATGCAAAAATGGCTGCCTCGACTTCTTTCCGCTGACGTCTATATCTTGAAATTAGTTGTGGATGGATTGGACGATCACCAGCATTATTTACCCTTTAACAGATAATGCTTCTTTTATACAGAAGAGAATCGCATCTAGGTACGGATTCATGTTGCTTTTAACCTGCAGCGCAACTTGTCCAATGACAATAAATGCTGAATGAAAAATCGCTGTTAATATTCCATATAAAGAGCCTCGATATCTGTAAAAGTAGCTTACCATCCCGTTTGTCCCTATCTTTCCTCAACAACCCGAGCAAATGACTCATTGATTTATGCAGGTATTGATCAGCAAATGTAGTTGGATCGTAACTTGCCAAAGTTGGGATAATTGTCACCACAGTTTTCCGTATCAATTGATCTCTCGCATCTTTCCTGTCCAGAATGATAGTGCAGACATCTTTGTACATGTCCGTCATGAACTATAATAATATTAGAAAACAATGCAGTCAGCATTGATTCCATATCAACCTACCATTCCTGCATGCAGGAGTAATTCTCTCATAGCGAGCAAGCTCGCATGTGTTGCCTCGGGACTATGCAGCTGTAAACCCTTGTTTGCTTCTTGCCAGATTTTGTTGTACCAAGTCTTTCTCATAGGAGTCTCTCGCTGCTGGACGATTTCCAGGCATTGACTTAAGCAGTCGGCAGCATTTTCTCGAATAATCTGTCGAGGATCTCGAAGGGCGACCCATATAAAATCAAGAATTCGGTGAACGTATGCGTAAATCAAGGTGGGAGCATTAATTGCCAATTCTCGAAGCACCAAGACCGCAGCCAATCTGCTTCTATCTCCATGCAGCCATTCAAGCGCATGTTCGACCTGCGTGTCGACGAGGTCTGCTGTAAATGTCGATGAACTGATTGCTAGGCGACCTAGAGCTTTAGCTGCTGGAATCATGACTTGAGGATCATGATACGGCAAAACATGACGAAGGTAGTTGTGGAAGCGGTTGGCGTATCCTTCTGGTTCGAGATCAATCAAGCGATCTACGTAAAATTACACTCTAAGCGACTCGTTCTTTGAAATCGTTGTTCGAGCGATGGTGCTTACCGATGGCTGTTATAGCACCTAGCTTCTCATTATTGTCGTTCCCATGCATCAGTTCAGATATCCTTTTGTTAATATCACTGGTAAAACGAGCAAGTTTCTCGTCTGATAGTTCTCGAGCTGCAGAGGCTGCCTACAAGTATAGCGTTAGTTGCAAATCATCGGTATACAATGCAATTCAACAAAGTACTGTTTCGCGTAGCTCGTCAGCAGCTTTTTGACGGCGATCCTCATGTCTGTTTCAAAGTAGCAGCAGCTAATGAGTAAAAGTCTTTGCGTATTCCCGGAAACTGTCATTTACTTTGATTTGAGGTCGTTGAATATTCGGTTTAAATTCTCTTGCGTGTTCAATACGGCTACGTGCGCCATCGTTACTCAGCTCTTCCTGGCAGAGCAAAACGGGTATAGAGGAGAGAAAAGCAATGCTGTGCGATTTAGCACCGTCGACTTTGGACCTGTCCTGCTTTCTTGGAGAACTTCGTTTCAGATTTACCGCGGCTAAGCACCGGCTCTTATGAGCGGTGCGTGAAAATGCGTGTTCTGCAAGCGCATGTCTTCCATCATTTCAAGAATGTGCTATATGACGCGCACCAAAGTATCTAAACACAAGAGTGCAGTATGTGGTAGTACACAACATACGTCGACAGCTGGGCCGGTATTGATTCTCTCTCTATATTTGGCACGTCTATTTTTCGATCATTCGCATTATTATTACCTGCACAATAACGTTCGGAGAAAAGATCTTACGAGCGAGAACGAAATCACTTAACTTCGCTGCCAGTACCAAGATGCATCAGGCTGCTACTCGAATAGCATGCAATTAAAAGCATCAAGTCGATCAAGTTTCCAATCACCAAAAATGCGCGATCCCCCCTAACCAGTTTTGAAGTTGGCTACCTGTTATGGTTATGCTCCAAACTTCTGTTGGTCAGGGCATGTTCGACTGCACTTGCAGCTCACTGAAGAGACGATCACTGAGCTTGAAAAAACGAGATAACAAATTTGCCACTTCTTTCCTACACATCTTTCAGTGCATTCATGTTCTCGTAACATAAACTTGATATAAATGAATACCATTTGGTGAACAAGTCAATTTGGAAGAACCTCTATAGCAATCTCCTGCGAGGGACTGGATAGTGCAATTGTTGTTTTGTTTCTTCAAAATATGCATGTCAAAGCCTATAATATACAGTTGCTAATAACAGAAGATGCAGTTATCTGCTATTGACTGCATAGATGACTCGCCACTTGCTTAGTAAGGATGCAGTCATTATCACACAATTGTAATCCTTGCTTTGTTGTTGATCACACCTTACGTTGGCTTTGACGAATAGAAGCGACAGCTGAGACTGCATTTGAGCAACAAAGCATTTCGACCCCTCCTCTGCGCGTCCTTGGAGTGGCACAGTGCCTATAAACGGTTTTGGTACGACCAAACCGACAGGAGCAAGAAGTTGGGTACATAATTCTCATCTGCGTTTCAAGTAAGTTTCCGATACACCTTTGTACGCACCATTTTCGTGGTTACTGAAGGGTACACCGTGATAAAATTAGACGTTGGTCCCATCTTCTTGTGCAAACTATAGATCTGCGGGCTGCTACGGGAGTTTGGCAAAGACATGGGTGGCGATCAAGATTTAGCCTGAATTGTACTGGTTGATTTTCTCGTGGCTGATACATTTTATTTGACAAAAAGTTAAAATGAACTAGTGATAATTAAAGTCTGCATTCAACTTCAAACGAGCTTATTACTGAAAATAAACCATTATACAGACATATCCCTCGACGCAATTCCATTTGACATGACTGATCCTAGCAGTATGTGAAGACTTCGCTGTCCGTTTGGCTTGTATTATACACCAAAAAAAATTAACTGCGACAAAAGATAACTTGTTACACATACAAGACGCTCAATCCTCATACAGTTCCCGGCTCTCGGGCACACTGCAGCCGATGAATTCGTTGCAAGTCACACGATTTATACTTTTTTACTTGCGACAGTTCAGTCTGAATTGTTCCTGATAATCCTTCTTGCTGAAGCGAGATTTCAAATTTTTCGTACCAAATTACAGACAGCAACACCGAAGCAGCTGTGTATAATGCCAGATAGCGTTTCGTACCAAACTTTGTGACCATGTCAACTGGGCTTATTTTTAGCTCGCGGTATTGCGCGTGGACAATTCCACAACGCTTCAAAGGGGATTAGTCGTTGCACAAACGATACATCATCTGAAAAACTCTAGGTGTAACCTTGCAACAGCAAGATCACCTAAAAATATCTGGAGCTGGGTCACCTGCCATCGCGTCTTGAAGCAACCTTATAAAAAGGGTTTGTGTTGAATAGAGTCTTCTTTCTCGTTATCCATTGCACTTTCGTCTTGTTTATATTTCCGTTATGAACCCTCAAGAATTTGATCCACAAACTTCTGAAGCTTATGCGCTGTTTGCGAGCACTCCCGCTCATATGCAGCAATCCATGACAGTTCCGCCAATGACCGTTTCTCCCACTCAATACTGGATGGATCCTATAAGTATGGCAACGATGACACCAAACACCGTTGCGGCCAACGTCAGTCCAGTTGTATACCCAAGTCCTGCTGTCTCAATGGGCAGTGATTACTACTTTGCATCCCCGGAGGCGCACCCGGCTGCAATGCCGATGGTTGTTCCACTCGTAGACGTTTCACCTTTCAACAATCACCTTGAGCTCTCTGATGCCGTCTCAAGAATGCAACTCTTTGACAGTCTCGCCGTTCAACCTTCTCAACAACCAGTTCCAGAACAGCAACTGAGTCTTGATATCCAGCCATGCATTTCGATTACAGAGCCAACACCCATCAAGCGCCAAAGCGACAGCTCAGAGCTCGAAATTCTCGATAAATTTATTGCACATCATACCACACATCTTGATCAAGTCATGCTTACTCCATTCTCAATGGATAACGAAACATGGTTATCATGGACACCATCACAAACTCCACCCGACAATTGCTCTGTACATTCAGGTTCATCTGACCCTCAACCACCAGCTGTAAGCAGCACCACGTCTACACGCCGAGGACGTCCAAGACGAGTTTCGGAACCACCCAAGAGATCCACCGAAGACATCAGCAGCAGCGGCAGCGGCAGCAAATCAGTCCGTCGCAGCAGTTCTGAGCGTCGTGTGCCTGGCAACTTCGCGTGCTCACATCCAGGATGTGGCAAGACTTTTACACGAGCATATAACCTCACATCTCACATGCGGACACATACATCCGAACGTCCCTTTGCATGCAACCATTGCGGCCGACGATTTGCACGACAACATGACCGAAACCGGCATGAAAAACTCCATTACGGTATCAAACCTTATACATGTCCGCACTGTAGCAAATCATTCGCTCGCCAAGATGCCTTGAACCGACACTTGCGCGTCGAAAATGGTTGTGCAGCTGCACTGTAAATGTACTCTTCCCTCCCACTCATCCCGCTATCTCTTCACCCCGTTATATACATATATATATCCTATGATCTTATACTTATGTTCCATACCTTCCCCCACCTCATGTGTGTAAATATTCTCGGGCAATTTCGTTTCTTATCACAAACCTAGACAATAAAATGCTACGTTGCACATGCACCCAAAAGAAGGAATACCGAGCTCCTTGGCCACAAATGGCAATTATCGAGAACGTCCTTTTGTACACTCGGCTAATTCAATGCCGCGTATACCTCTTGTTGTATTAGTGGACTCAAGAATATGGTAGTTGTCGATGTAGAACGATCCAAAAGACAAATATTCAGCTTGCCAATACTAATTCTAATGATATCAATCACACTGCACTGTTAGTTTGGGTATCCCTTGCACAATCACATTTTGGTCGGCACGTTCGGCGTCTGTAAACCGCATCCCATCGCCGCGCTGCTAAACCCTTTTAGTTACCAAGGTTACAATGAGTCGCCCCATAGAAACGCTTCGTACCAAGATCGATATCCATTCAGAAAAAAAATCTGCATGTAGAATGCCGCACGTCGCACAGAGCCAAGTCAGACCGCCTATCCTACTTCGCAAACGTGTACGGTGACCAAGCAGAAATTACCCGAAGTTCCCGGGTATGCACTGCAAGCGTCTTTACCACCACCTCCACTACGCCGAAATCTTCCCAGAATACACAGTACACTAGTCTACTCAAGGCAAGTACTGTCCCATCGTACCCGTTCCATACGAACAAATTTGCTTCTGCATTTTTCTAGCCGTACAAAAATGAATACAGACCTGCTTGAGAGTTTAGTTGATTGCCATTCCCTATTTCAGAACATAGAGTGCAGAGGATTTCCTGTTATCTACGATCACTTGAGCCCTTTTTTTTGGAACTTTATTCAGGGACTCATGAGAGCAATTACTAATCGTGAACACACAGATTGACCGACAACAGGGACTCAGAAATTCGCTCAATCTGCTATGATTGTTGTTTCTTATGGCGCAAATCCTTTTTACAAAGCATCTTTTGCTAAACAAGACATATTGTTTTTGGGGGTGGGGAGATGCCATCCACCTTCGTGGCAAAATTTGTGGCAATCAGCGACAGTCGATCATTATCGTCATCGTATGAGAACCCGGGCCTCTTTGACACTATTTCTGGGATTCTTGCATTTGACTCGAGAAGGGAAAATATGATCTTTTATGGTAAACCACATGAATGTGGATGATTGCAATTAATTCAGGCGTGTCCGTGGTTGTAATATACAGAGGGGAGTTATTTTGAGCCATTGCACAGGGTCCCTATCAGATACTCGCCATTCAGTTGGCTGATCGACAAAGTCTGGTGGGACACTTGTATGTACATACACCGACCGAGCCGAGCGTGGTGCATTAACTTTCAATTTGATTACAGATTCCAAATGACGTCAAATTATTGCAGATAAACTCTGATGCTCAGCCTCTGCCCGCGCCACAGCATCCGTTAATCTTGAGCATTGCTTCAGCATATGGATTTCAGCATCAATAGAAGAAACCTTAAATTTATTATTAGACAGGGCGTTTCACCAGCACTGAGATTGAAGTTCACTTACATCCTTCATTGATCCTTTTGAGGTTAGCCTATCTCGAATGGCAGTCAGAATTTCATACAAATCACGCACAAGTCCAGCTAATGTTAGAAATTTAGTTCCCTGAATACTGCGCAATAGATTTAATTAGAAACAACTCGTGCATTACCAATCAAATCAGATGAAATTTTTGTGTCCAAATCCTCTGCGGCATCTTGTATCTGCTTTGAGACCGCCGAATATTCATTCAACAGTTGATCCATCTGAGATGAATTTTCATAAGATATTGCCGCTGACAGGTATGACTACGCAATCTTACTTCTTCTACCGACTTATCATCAGCGCTGTTCTTGAATTCGCTTAATTCAGCGTACATGTTCCACAGCTGATCCTGGTCATTCATGCAAAGTTGGAGCTCAGTTCATTTTAATCCATTCATGCCATCCACATACCCGTTTCGCTCGTTTGTTATTTTCGAACGCTTCATGGATCTTTACAGAGACTAATTGACATTGGAGGTATCGCAAGTATAGCTGGTATATTTCATCATTATTCAGTTGTGATGGCGGTTGACTCGAGGTGCTGGAAGTTGATATCTGACTGAGACGAGAATGTCTAAGCTCTTGGTGTATATCCGACATGCGCGAGCTTGTTCGGCGTTCCCTACTGGTGATACTGGGTACAATGCGTGTATCTTGCACAGTATCTGCCGCAGAATGCAGAGGTCGTCGAAGAGAGCTACCATCATTCAGTTTCATCGATTTATTCGATAGCGAATACCTTGTAAAACTTGTTGACTCGCGCTTTCGATTTTGGAGATGTGCAGAAGGTGTCAAACTGGGACTTCTATTGTTGCTAGCACGGACTGGTCGTTGCGGCAATTGCATCATTTGAGAGCTAGTGCTTGCTGGTCTAGCAGGTGCTCTTGTCGATCGCCATGGAATCCGTACTATCACATTGTCACTATGATGTGTAAGAGACAATACAGTTCGAGGCTGTTGCTTACCTGCACCTCGGCCAGCGGCGTTCCTGGGTTTTTATGCATTGCTACGATCAGTTTTCAAGTAATGCCAGTATTCATGCCGTACATACTGTGCTTTTCTTTCTTCCTCTTGAACTGTACGATTTATAGCAGCTATTCGCTGACGAACGCTGATGGCGGGTCGTTCGTATTCGTTCATGTAATCGGGGAGCTGCTTTTGCAGACGGTGAGCGAGCGGGGGACGCACGTCGCTCGTTCTCTCCTCCCACATTGATACCTAAAATGGCAAACGCGTCACGGGCGAGTTATGTTCAGGGCGGGTCAAGGCTGCTTGTGGCTTTACACTCTTCAAAAAGTTCAACCCTGCCATGAAACCATTCCAGAGGCTGCAGCCCCGGATTAGCAGTGCAGCGAGCCTGGTCAACAGACCACGCCTTTCAGCATTTACAAAACAAACCCGTAAGTTGCTGAAGATTGCTGCTGTTATTTTCCTTATGACTTTGAACTTTTCTGCTAGGCCGCAACAACGCAACTGCAGCTAGTATCTTACAAAATACCGAGAAGCCCGGAAACTCGTTTACACAGGACCTTATCACTTACAACCATCCAACTGCTCCCCTCGCCTCTTTCAACCAGCGCCTTGCGAAACGACTGCGGACCCCCGGCAACGCTAGACGTGTTCGCGACCATGTTTTGGAAATCGTTCAAGAGATACGCCAGCGAAACCTGAAGCTCGACTTGAATACATACAATGCTCTTCTCGTAGCACACACCCGAGTGAGCGATGCCAAAGCGATCCTAGCTACGTTAAACGAGATGGAAGCAGAAGGCATCCAACCTTCCCTGGATAGCTACAACACTATGCTTGAGGCGAGTCTGCTTAGTGGATACAGGAGAGAGAAGACTCCATCTGCTTACAAGGGAATCGATGTAATAGGCATTGGGATCTGCAGGAGATATCGTTCACCAAAATGAGATCCTGGAAATGATGAAGCGCAACGGCGTCGTACCAAGTGTTAGCACGTACGCACAACTTTTGCGAGGATTCTGCCAATTAGATATGCTAGAAACTGCGTTGGATGTCTTAGACGGTATGAAGAAAGCTGGTGTTGCTCCGAATCCAACATGCTACTCTGCTGTTATTGGAAGCTGTCTGCGATTGAACGAGTGCCAAATGGCATTCGATTTGCTCAAGGAAGCAGAGAGCTCATCCATGGCTGTCGAGAGTGAACCTTCGATTTATTTGGATGTTATGCGAGCCGCAGCTTTTGATGACAAGGTACATTGCTTTGGATCCCACGCAGGATGATAATGGAATCGGTGCTAACATTGGTTTGATTTTACAAGTTCGATATGGCCATGTACTGCTGGCAGAAGGCCATCCACACCTTCAACCTGCGTCCTGACGAGGGCACTTGCTTAAGTATGCTCCGTTTGGCAGGCAAGAACGCCGATCCGAAATTAGCAACTGATATTATCCGACAACTCAGCACCAGCGGTTACCCTTACAAAGAGCCATATTTCACACCACTTTTGGAAGCCTTTGTCGCCAAAAAGGACATCAAGAGCGCATTCAATGTATTGGACATCATGCGAGTATCAGGGGTACAACCAAATGTCCGATCAACACTTTCCATCAAGCGATACCTGGGCACCGATTTGGACCGCATTGATAATGCATATTATATATTGGAAGACCTTAGAAGGGATGGAAAGACGGTCGATGTGGCTGCATTCAACGTTGTTATCGATGCATGCGCTACTGCAAACGATCTCAAACGCACAGTGGCAACGTATCGGGAGGCGAAGAATCTGGGTGTAACTCCGGATGTTGAAACCTACAATGCGGTACTCGGGGCATGCATAGTGGATGCTGTCAAGGGCATGGGTACAGTTATCCTGGATGAGATGAAGGAAGCAGGTGTAGCACCGAATGCGGAGACATACTCTCGCATGGTCGCTCTATGCTGCACGCAAAGAAACTACGAAGATGCGTTCAACTATCTGGAAGAAATGAAGGGTTACGGCATTGTGCCACCAGCATCATGTTACGAAACACTCGTCAAGAAGCTGGCATCTGAAAACGACCCTCGCTTCCACATTGCACTCGAAGAAATGGAGGGATTAGGGTACAAAGTGACAGGAAGACTTAGAGCTCTGTGGAACAAATAAACGACATGTACATTACTGTCCTATCACGCATTTAAATAGATATAGTCCGCAGGAAAATAAAAAAGTACAATTGTATAGATGCTATGTTTCAAAGAAAGAAGAGAGATTGATAGCTACTACAAAGAAGCATAAACTAGGACTTGTAAGATTCGTCTTGCTGCTGCTGCTGCTGCAACCCTCATTGAAAAGTAGGACGACGATCTGACTGGTTCCAGCTTTAGCAGGATGCATACACACAGAGAGTGTGTGCCACGACTACTACTATCACTCCCCCAATCACTCCTCCGCCCCTATTTTTCTTAACTATAAGTCTGAATTTACTTAGCGTTGATGAAGAAACCAAATAGATATTATTGGTGTAGCAATACATCAAAATAGCAAATTTTTAATTGCTAACACTTTCTACAGACGATCATTAGCATCTTCGAATGTGTGGTGCTAACTAGTTTTATACTTTACTTTGTCTCCACTTTTGCTATTATTTTTCTGGTCCTACTGTACATGGATCCCTTTCACGGACTTGAAGCCCTCCCGCCATCCAGGCCCCCCTGATTTCTGACTCCTCCTTCTCTTTTGTATGTTCCTCGACCTCCGGTAGAGAAGATATATAAGAAACCCGTCTACATATCGAGATTTTCCATCTATTTATATTTTCTTCCTTATTTTTCTCAACTCGCAGACAGAAATGGATCAGAGTTCACCATCTTTCCAGCAGCAGCAAAAGCAACATCAAGGTAATATCTCCTCTACTGCAGTGAATCTTTGTTGCATCGGTTGCTCACTCGCATTTTCTCTGTCAGGATTGCCGTCACCTGCAAATATTGGTAGAAATAACAGCAGCAGCAGCAGTGGCAGTAGCAACAATAGTGATAGCCCGTCGTCAAGTGACGAACGAACCAGGCTCCATGAGCTTCGACGACAGATCCACATCCAAAGCGAACAGAAGCGTCGTGCGCAAATCAAAGACGGCTTCGAGGAGCTTCGCAACCATCTTCCCTCTTGTCTTAATAAGAAGATGTCCAAAGTTGCACTTTTACACCGCAGTAAGAAATTATATTCCGATTGATCTTTGGGCATGCTTGCTAATTAATAACTTCTATGTTCAGCTGTTCAGCACATCCAGCACCTAAAAAGCACCCAAATGTCTATTCTCGCCGAGCTCGAACGGCTTTTGGAAGAAAACCAGAAACTGCGCAGATTCCAGCAAGAATATCTCAATCAACAAGGAAGTGTGGTTCGGCCGGCCGACATCATGCAGACTTATCTATACCCGGACCCAAGCATACATACCCTCTAATGATTTAAATATTTCCCCCATTCTTTTCTCTCTTTTCCTTTTTCATCCAAAAGTTTGACACACTACTCCTCCAGTTCGACAATACATTGAAACAAGATGCAAGTCTTTTTCTTTCTTTTTCTTATTTAGCGCATACACATCCATACGCATGCATGCGCACGTAAGAATACAAAAGGGAATTATACATTGGGTGAAGGTTTAGTAGGTGATTGCGGGCTAGCGAAGTTTGGCATTGTGATATCTGAAGGTGCTGGCGATTCCTGTTCTTCTGTATCTTCAGGCACACGCGTGACGTTCTCGAACACCCAAGTACCAACGCCGCTTTGTCCTTGCGTTAAGCTATTTCTCGTCGCTTCCCAAAACTCTTTGAGACGTTTTGCATCCGCACAGAACTCCTCCACGTTCTGTCGCAGTAGTTCCGGGTGCATTGCCGAGCTGGTATCCCTGCGACGACTCTTCGCAAGCGATGGCGTATGGTTAGTATAGAGCCGGTTGTTGACCCAGTAAAGACCCTTGTTGTCTTGACGTATCTGCACAAACGCCACTCCAGATCGATGGATATATTGATCATACTTGTATGCAGCATGGATGTACGAATATTGCACATCAACCCCTTCAGCCTTGGCTCGATCAAACTTGCTATCTGCTTCGACGTCAAGAACAAAGCCTAGATGGCGAACGAGAGCAGCTGCGTAAAAGTTATCCGGCAGCTCGTAACGAGCTTCAAGGTCGCTGATAGGTGGAGGTAGAACCGCAAAATTAATCGGTACTGGGCTTTGGAATGGGTTGTTATTTTCAGAATCTTCGTAGGCTTGGTCGACCGATCCTTCGACTACCAGCAATCCACACCGCTCTGCTTGCCGGCTCCAGTTAACAACAAGTTCTTGTACAAGCTGCGCCGTACATCCAAGCCAGTTGAGCTGGAAATGATAACAATTGTTGGGGTTATGTAGGGTATCATAGTGCAAAATGGCTGTTTCTCGTCGATTGCTCTTTTTGTACGGATCCACATCTATGATAACGGACCGCGACATTTCAAATTGCGTTCTGCGGCGTCTTGGTGGATCCGTTGAAGACGAGGATGTGCTTTCTGAGCTAGGAGTCACCGACTTGCGCAGCGCCGAACCAGAAGTGTTTATCGCAAACCATGGTTTTTGGGATCGCTGGTGAGGAACAAAATCTGGATGCAGACGATAGAAATAATGACCATCCATAAATCCATGCCGACCGGATGAGGATGCAAATAGCGGAGGCTTTCGTTCCATGAGAGCATTTCCGAACGCGACAGCCTCTTCGCGCGTACTTATATCGTCAAACTGACTTATCAACCAGTCCACCATCTCGTTGCCGACGAAAGAGTCGCGGAATACCTTGAAATGCCATCTTCGATCGCATATCTTGACTCCCATCTTGGGATCCCTCATAGCCGCAGCAATATCCTTGGATTTTGAGTCACGAGTGAGCGGTTGTCCTAAGCTTCCAATACTTGATAGCAAACTGCTATGTTGCTGGCTTGGTGTGTTTTGCTCGCTTTTCACAGCTTCGCTGAGGATGTATGCGGAAGGATCCATGGTAGTAATTTTGAGTCCAAAATCAATGTATCCGAGCTCCTTCTTGCGCCGTTTTTGCATTTCTTCCCGTTCATGCGGTGTTAACCATTTTGCCTTTTTCAAGTTTTGCAACCACATGTCGAATAATGCAAGCCTCTTTTCCTCTTCATCCAGGTTGTCGTGAGAAGACACACCCAATACATGTGCATTGTTTGGTAGCGTTTCACGAGGAATGACAATGAACCGTGCTCTCCAAAAACGCAGGTTATCTGTCAGCTCTTCTTGGTAGCCAGCTACCAAGTGGTCTAGATAATTCCACGCATACATCAAGCTTGGATAGCCAAAAGCTACCTGCTTGGGTCGATATTGCGGGATGTTCTTGTGCCAAATAACGCACTTGTACCAGATCTTCTCTTTGTCGTCAAATTCAAGGATCCGGACGTAGCGTCGCACTTCGACGTTTTGTCCCGAGGAATCAAAGGTAAGCTGATGCACTTGGTGGCCCATGGACAGCCACCAAACCATATGCTTCCAGTTCGTCGTGCTGTTTTCTTCTTGAGTACCGCCCTTGCCGTTGGCTGAACCGGACGATATCAGCGTATCCTTGCCTTCTTTGCTACCGACGCTCGGCATTGCCGTATTTCCTGGCGTTTCGCCAGCAGCCATAACTTTACTTACAGGTTTTAGATTGCTTGAGTTTCCGGTAATATCGACGATGATTTGAAACCCTTGGGCAAGACGTTGGCTGATCAATTCCGTCAGCAAGTTTGCTGTCTTCTTGTGCTCTGAGAGGGATCTATCACCGGCTTGATATAAGTTAACATCCTCGCTAGCGGAGACGGTATACATGTAATGGTTATAGCACATCTTGAGCTCTTCGTTGGAGGGGAAATAGTCTGTTGTTAGAGGCAAACAAGCAGGAGAAACAAGCGAGCGCCAATGCACAGATGTTCCTTGGCATTGATCTGCTTTCGGTAGAGCGTGCAACCAACGACGTAGGTGCGATGTAAATATCAATGTATAATCAGCTGGGTTGCAAGGACTGATTAATGCATTGCGCATAGCTGTGCTTCGAGTGCTCCAATTATGAGAAGGCGATGATCTGTTTGCACCAAAGCTCGTTCGTATAAGGTCGCTGTTACCAGAGTGTTTGTGGATAGATGGTAAACTGCCAGCTATCGCATTTTGGCGCGGCGATGGATTGGTCGATTTGCTACGACTATCTGGCCTGCCAATGCCTTTATTGTTGATGGGTACTGGATCGACAGTACTCGAGCTGACCACGAGCATATCCTCCTCATCAACCGCATTTCCAACGCCAGAAGCGGCGGCAGCAGCAGCAGCAGCATCCGCCGCCGTGATTTGTGCTGTGACTTTCACGTCGTTGCTATTCATTGTTCCTCGTCTAGATGGTTTAATTCTTACAGAAATATCGTCGCGATTCGGGGAAGCTCCTTTGAAAATTTCAGATGCTCGTGGAGGGTGGTCTTCTTTGCGTACATTGCTGTCAAAAGTGATTTTGCCGCTTGCTTGCTGCGATTGTGATAAAATCGAGATAACCCGTCTCTGATCGCTGTGGTGCCATGTAGTCTTGCGACACAGATAAATCAGTTAATTTGCCATGGCGACTTTATGACTTACCAACTTACCGTTCCGGATTTTGATGCCAATTGCCTAGAAAGCCATACATCATTTTCACTTTTATCAGGACTTTCCAACGAATTTCTGTGTCCAGATTGCTTGGTGACTTTTTGAAGAGGCTGTGATGCAACTGCTTTGCGTCCAAATCTCGGCTCTGAGGTATCTTTGAAGATGGAATTGTCGTATTTATCATAGTCGATATGCAACGTTCTTGATTCTTGTTCGCTGCTCATTAGAAAAGATGGTCGTCGAAGAGAAGAAAAATTGGCAGACCGGGAGAGATACGTTTCCCCGTTTCCCAAGTGCTCCACAGATTTAGCCGACGTTTTGTCATTGAGACTGCTGCTACTTTTCCGGCTTCGCAGAGAGTGATTTGTGTATGGCAAGTAAGGTATATTGATACTGGCCAGGTCATGTTCCATGATACCCATCATTTGAAGTTCGTACATTTTGCATCTTGTACGAAACTTATCTTGTTTGATGAATCTGCCGGTTTCGTGGTGGTAAAAGCTACAATCGATCCAATGAGGAACAGAGTAGTAGGTATGCGTTGGCGCGAGATCGTCATCTTGATAAAGAGGATCCCAGTTCTCGATACTGAGCTTCATCGGCATTTTCACTTCAGGTGAATTGGCCGCTGTGGTCGTTTTCGGTTGTCTTGGTGCGATCAAGTGCTCCTGAATTTCTGCAGGAGGAGGTGCCGAGCGGTACACAAATAGGGGTGTGACATGTAAAGGCAATGGCGATAAGCATACTAGGTCCATAGCGATACCGTTGTCGGTCATACGTTCGTTTGTTACTCGAAGTAACTTCTTATCTACTGCAAACTTGCCGACACCCGGGGTAATGAGAATGATCGATAAACCCGTTCGCATCAGATCACGATCGACATAGTGGTTATCGAATGGGTTCAATGCTAGATTGACTGCCTCCAGGACATTGCCGTCGTAAGCTGCCGATAACCGTCCGCATAGGATACTACGACCATCCTCTTGGCGCATAAGCACATTCTGCTGGAACGTCAACTGCTCCTCTTTTAGCGGTTTAATAACAGACATCCAGTCATCGGTCGATTCCCAATCTGCGATCACTTTGTAGAAATCCTTGTAGTATCTGCCATCGTCTGTTTTACAGACCATATCATCTAGAGGATCGTCCGTGTCGTAATAAACCCGGGTGAACAGGACAATGGAGACGACGTGATTAGTTCCTTCCTCCTTCCATCGGGTGAAAAGATGCGGGAGGAAATTATTGACGACCTTTTCGAAATATAGTTCGCCATCCTCGTCGAACTCCCACATTTCACGCGACAGTTGGATGAATAAAAAGTACTTTGCCGACCCGGATCTGAATATCATTCTCGTGTTTTCGTCAACGTAGCCCGATAAAACCTAGAGCTCGCTGTGAGCATTTTCTGTCTATGTAAATATAGATATTAAGCATACTTCTGTGTCGTCTGAAAATAGCCGACGCACTGTAGCCTTGATAACACCTGCAAAAAGGATCTTCTTCTCGGCATATACGCATGTCCGATGGAGACTTTGTTGAAGACGCCACATGTCACTGCGACCTAGATATTGCTCTTTGAAGGATAGTTCGACATAGTCGAGCGCTACAGAGGCTGCATCGATCTTTGTGCATACAAATATATGCATCAGGATATGTCAAAGCATAGATCATCATTTTTTTTACTTGCCAGTTCGACGTAGACTTCTATGCGGAAGCGAAGGTTGAAACGTTCTGCAATATCTTTGGATACCGAGATCTGCAGGTTTTGCTGACGTGCCAGCGATTCTCGATCTACGCAAGTTGCCTTGACCACAAATGCCGAATGTGGAGCATGGATTCTCAAGAGCTGACCATCCCGAATGTTTGGAAAATATTCTGGATTCACAACAGCGTCGTGATTCGCAAACGTGCCAGTGTCGTGAAACCAGAGAACGATAGGTTTTTGCGAGACTAGTTGACCAGAGGGCACTTGATTATTCGAGGCTGTTGGAGCTGGCATGAAACATTTCTTGAGTTCAGTGAAACGTCGAATGATTTGTAGGGAAATTCTTTGAAACTATACATTTGCTCGCTTTCACTTCCATTAACCTTTATTGCTTAGGAGTTTTATCTTAATCTGTCATCAATAAGTAGCAATTATCGATTCAGACCTACATTGATCACAGAAACATCGATATATTGCTGCGAGTACTCTGTGCATCATGCACGTCTGGTGATAAATTGCAGGGGAGAGATTTTTCCAAGCTAACACATTCGTGAAGTTCGTACAATTCAGTCGATTATATGGGTAATCTATCAATGGACGATAATACTATTCAAGATCACAGTTTTGAGCAGTAACCACTCGTTCCAATCGATTCGCTCGTCGCTAGGGAAATAGTCTTCATAAATTCGATGCCATTGAACAGTAACTTGTTCTTTGACTTCATAAAAAATCTCCATTTTCCACCATAGTCTTTGTAAACAATCAATGTGTTAGGTCTCAAAGCAGACTTTTGGCCTTGAAGCAACGTAAATAACTCTCGATAATACCCAAAATCCGCTACTGTTCTGATTTAGATCATAGATAACAGTACCAATATTCATAGAAATGCCCGATGAACTGTTCAACGAGCTGTAAAGAACTCGTCCCACGATAAAAGCTCCTCTTGGAAACATATCAAAGCGACGTGCCGATTTGACTGCGAGAGTGACGATGCTGATAGATTTGACGCTTAAAATGCTATATATGACAATTTTAGAGATGCAAAGAGAATAACATGAGACGCGAGAGCAAACGAGCAGTCTGTTTTGTGACACATGATCACTGGATTGGGCGAGACACAAGAAGATTAAACGGAAGCTATCTTTATTGGTTTTAAATACAAGACTTCTATTCTAAAAGATAGTGCCGTTTAGTTCACGTTGAGCAAGCTTCAACGATATATCCAGGAAACACCACGAGGAGGCGGCACCGCCAGTTCCCGGGCGAGGTATAACCTCGTTACAAAAAGTAGGATGCGCCTTCGTGTTTTGCATCC
Source organism: Rhizomucor pusillus (assembly GCF_041956525.1). NCBI lineage: Eukaryota > Fungi > Mucoromycota > Mucoromycetes > Mucorales > Lichtheimiaceae > Rhizomucor > Rhizomucor pusillus. Next base: position 1,348,971 of record NW_027192143.1, on the reverse strand, counting down.
GCGGAAAATCTTCAATAAAAAGGCAGAAGATCTCCTGATTGCAAGACAGAGTCAAAAAGGGCACCCTTTGTTATGAATGGCTAGAAAAGCCATAAACAGGATATCTTGGGAACCTTTGATGCCTTGTTATTGCTTTAAGAAGAACCTTGAGAACCTTGATAGCCTTGAAAGCCCTGGGTTTTGACTTGACCAACTTGCTAGGGCACCACCGAATGCCACCTCTCTTCCAGCTATTAAAGCAACTCGTGGGAGGGGCAACAAGGAACCACAAGCCGCTGCAGCCCTTTTTGTCCCGGATTAGGAGTGTTGGAAGTTGACTTGACTTTGGTCAGTCTCCTCCGCAACACTATAAAGGTACTATAAACCATTACATCCCTGCGCAGAAGGGTCTACGTGAGTATGGATTTGTTTAACTGCCGATAGTTCGCACACTTACGGGCCTTGACCGTTCTATGGAAGAAAACTATGGAGGGAATGCTCTGTGAGTGATGTACAGGTTAGGTAGTCTTTTTTTCCATTGGTCGAAGCTGGGGAAAGACCATAAACCCCAGCGGATGTGTGCCTCGGGAGTTCCTTCGGTCAGTGATCTGTAGAAGAGAAAGGGAAGGATGGGTGAGCCACACGAATGCGGCTCCCGTTGAATCCACGATCTTGACCTCTTTCGAGGATCAGAAAGCGGAAAACCCCACGAAAGGTGCAAAGTGGAGGCCCGCGTCGTCTTCATTGGGCACCTGCCGTTCTCGTGAATCACAGACCGCGAGATTGCAAAAACAGGCAGAAGCCTATGCAAATTTTTCTCGTGTGAAAATTTGCAACGGCAGTGAGAGAGCCTTCAAATCTTCTGCGGAGGCGGGAGAGTTAAGTGAACGCAGCCATGCATGAATTCTGTCAAATGCAATTTTCTGGTTTGTGTTACAATGTTTTGGAGCAAACAGACCTTCCAAGCACAAGATATTCCAGACTTAACCAACAAAGTTGCTATTGTCACTCGAAGTACCGGAGGGGTACGTTGCAGCGATTTGCTTCCACGAGATCTTGACTCACTGTACATTTACAATCGCGCGATTGTAGATTGGCAAGGCTTCTGCGCTGGAGTTGGCGCGCAAAAATTGTACAGTGTGAGTACAAAGCTAAGTGACAGCTACTTTACATTGTATTGATACGGAAGTTATGCCCAGTATAGTCGCTGCTCGCAACAAGACTCAAGCCGAAGCAACTATCGAGGAAATCCGCAAGGAAACGAAGAACGATGAAGTCGAATTTATCGAGATCGACCTTTGCTCTTTGGCATCCGTTAAGAAGTTTGCGGATGACTTCAAGTCGCGACACGACAAGCTGCACATGCTTTTGAACAACGCAGATGTTTTGAGTACACCTTTCCGTCTGACGGAAGGTGGCAAGTGTGAATAATCAAACGCAACGCAATCATCGCTTATTGATATTTAATATGCAGGCATTGAGATGCAAATGGCGACCAACCATGTTGCTCACTATTATCTGACCATGCTGTTACAGCCTGTGCTAGAAAATTCTGCCCCTAGTCGCGTCATTGTGGTCAGCTCGGAAGCTCATCGATTCCTGTCGTTTACTGGTTTCAACTGTGACAAGTTGAATGATGACAAAGGCTACAGTGCAATCTGGCAGTACGGATATACAAAGGTAAAATAATAGACATATATGCGCATAGATGATGTTTTAACGACTGTATGAAAGGCAGCAAATATCATGTTTACAATAGAATTGGCTCGTCCTTTAAAGCCCAAAGGTATAGAGGTAATCACGCGCAATCCCAATTTATATACAAACATTTTAATGTGACACCAATACATATTGCTAGGTCTATGTCAATACACTACACCCAGGAATTGTGAAGACATCAATGCTGCTAAGGCCAGAATCTACTTTGGCTCGTTTCTTGTCGTACATCATAAGATACATTGCTGTATCGCCCGAAAAAGATGCAATGTCGCCGCTCTATTTAGCTACTAGCTTACTATGGAGGAGGAAAAGATCACTGTCGCTACTATGTACCTGTTGGACATCAGTCCAGTCCAAGCTCGGTCGTTACGTCCGAGAAGAACATTGCAAAGCTTTGGGAATGGACCGAAGATATTTTGAAAGTCAAGGCCCCTGACTATGAAGGCTCACCAGTGTAGTCCTACACATCGCATTGTAGCATTATCCTATTCTATGATTTGTCTGTGTATACATATTCAAAAGTACTCACCAGTGTCTTGCTCGTAATTACTGAAAAGTTTAGTGTTGCATAACAATGTGAAATACCCACCACCGTCTACATAAATGCTTTCCTGCAATGTGATATCTAGCCTGGTCTATTCAAAAGCTTTTCAAGTTGGAAAATCTGTATTTATCAATTTCAGCCTGAGCTCATTAATGATGACAGGATACGATGAGGCACAAAAAGTCGCTGCTAGTTTTAAGCCTAGTTGTACGCAGACATTGGAGGGAGATCAAAAGAGAAGTGGATGGGCTAGAGGGAGTATAAAGACTTTTAAAGAAGGACAGAGAGAGAGTTAAGTTATTTAGTGACAAGTGAATGATATTAATGCTGCCTTCTCTTGGCGATTTTACTAAAAGTATCTTTTAATTTGCCGTGAAAGCCGATGGAATGAGTAGAATCGCGGCCATCGAGAGTGTCTTCATCGTCACCACGATAGCTGCGAGGGTATCGAGGAGGCAGCGTTGAAGGCGCCGTCGAATAATCATGGACGCCGAGCGATGGCGGCCGAGAAATGGTGTCAGGGTTTGAGAATGTCGAATTGGTTCCGCTGCTAAATACGCTGGCTCTGCTAACATCCATCTCGTTGCCTCGCATGTTCATATTGCGCATACCATGGTTCAATGCATGCATGCCGTACTCTAGAGTTTCAAATGCAGACGTAAATGTGAATACTCGGTCGCGGATATGAACTTCTATCTTGATTTCTGTCTGTCCAAAGAACATCTTGATTGTCATAAAGATTGGCTCTCCCTTTTGTACGCCAGGGAATTTGGGCATCTTGATAGGGAACCGCGCTACTTTGAAGACTTGAGGATGGGTTGTGAGTCGAGGCACAGGATCGTCGCCATCGTAAGCAAAAAGATCTAGGGTAGAGAGCGTGCAAATTAGCAAAGAACACGTAAATATAAGTCAATGGTCAATGTTTACCGGTGTCTGTGTCATTTGGATAAGCGATCATAAAGTTCTTGGATACACATTCATCCACCTGCACTCTCTGTCCCTTTTGCACGTAGACGCTAAATCGTTGTTTGCAGAATACTCGACCGTCGTCGCCAGCAATGCGTTGCTCCGGGGGATCCAGTATTGGCTCAAAGACCATGCGGGTCTCGACACCATATGTACGACGCGACACGCGCTCCGTGACCATACGCGGGTTCAGTCCGAAATACACCGCCCCTCTTACTACGGCTAATTCACCTCGGGGAGGCACACCAATAAATCCGACACGACGAGAAAACTCGTCAATGACTCGACGTCGCAGATACTCTGATTGTCCAAAACCGCCGACCAAAAATATGGCATCCAGTCGTACTTGAGATTGGCGTATCTGAGCGTCAATCAAATCCAAAACCTTTTGGACAACAGGCTCAAATACATATTCGCAGAGATCTTCAGCAGAAATACGCAAATTTCCGTCTTCAATTCCCGCTGCTGGATCGTCGACTGTTGCTAAACCTAAAGTGGCAGGCAGACGGAGAAACTGTTCTTCATCTCCTTCAAATTGGGGCTGCAAAGACACAAGACCCGAAAAAAAAGGGGAAGGGAAGAGATTTGTCGGTTCAGTGCCCTTGGCTACGAAGCATACATATATAAAGCAGTATGCAGATTTACCTTTACACCTTCGATAAATTCGTCCATCATAGCCTCCATGGCTGTATCGCTGATCCGTCCATGTCCGTAGAAACGACTCTTTAGATATTCACGCATCCGTGCATCCAAAAAGGTGGATCCACAAGAATCCCCCTGACCCTTTGTCACTTCTTTCAGTGCTCTCCTTCCGCTCGAGTCGTCAATTTCGAAAACAATCAAGTCAACAGTACCACCACCTGCATCGCAAATCATGAAACGTTGTCCATGGCTCAGGTTGAATTGATCGCACTTTTTCTCGCAATACAGCGCGGCTGCTTCGGGCTCGCTGATGAGCATGAGACGATCTGGGTGATCCCAGCGATTGATGATGCCTGCGCGGATAGCTGCTTCGCGCATAGTCGCCTTTGCTTGATCGCTCCACATGGCAGGGACAGTTAAACAATAACGAAATTTCGACTGATCATAGTTGGACGCAAAGCTACGCTGAAGTTCACTGCAAACGTGAGCGTGGAATGCTTCCAAGTAATGAGATATAGCGTCAAGCGCCGTCAAACCGTTGGGAAGTGGTGTTAAATCAAGCGACTCGTCGAGATGCAGTTTGAATCGAGATAACAAACAATCACCCGTGCGTCTAGCTGCTAATCTTCGTGCGTCTTGACCCCAGGCCGATAACTGTGTAGAACCTTGTGGATAGAGGGATAAAGTGGGCGTTTTTGGATAAGGGCTGATCTGCCTCGGCCTAAAGTTTTATATAAATTATTTATAAGTCATCCTGCTTTTAATAACTGCGGGTTGGGTCTCGGTCGCGCTGTCATACCATCGCAGAATATCTACTGGATCCTCGCTGCTGTCTCGAGTAAACGCATAGCAGCAGCCAGAAAAAGTGGTACCAAAGTCTAGCACACAATGAATTAGGGAGGTTGCGCCAAGAACTCCATCTCCACTCGGCGATCCAGGCACCGTGTCTTACCAATGCCAATAACGTAGGCGTAATCCGACAGGTCAAATGTTGAGGAGTCCATGGACATGTCGGTTCAAAAAAGAAAGGAGCAAAAATAAAAAGAGAAAAGTAAAAGACAACCGTTCGAGTGTAGAAACACGTTCGAACCAAAAAAAAGAGGGGTCCCCTCCACCATGTCACGGTGCTCTCCTCTCAAAATTGGAATCGTAGGTGACACACGAATCGACATTTGAACCTCCGTCGAGCAATGCAATAAGAAGAATCAGGCACCAATGCCTTGGCAGCGGCGCTGGCAGTGGCTTGCACACCTTACACTCATGCTACGATCTTCCCTCCGTCGAATTGCGATCCAAAGCGGACGTCGTTATAGCACCAAACAGAAGGTCATTTTTTTAGACGAGAAGCAACTTGAAGCTCTCGGACGTGACGAACTCGGTCAAGTGCAGTAAGTGAACCCAGGGAACAAGCAGTTTGACATGTCGCTCACTGTGACACCCTCGTACAGAGCTGCGGAACACTTTGAAGCATTACTCCCGGAGAATCAGGAACCATATGTGCGCAGATCGCCGGAAGCTCTGTTTGGGAAGAAGCGGATCGGTCACGTTGAGCTTCCAAAATCTGTCAACAAAGCGATCACGGAGTTCATGAACAGTAAGCACCGCTGTTGCCATGCATGAAAATGGATTGGGTACGACTTAAATAATTACATTAGATCGACCGGATAACCACATTGTACGAACAGATGCCTTGAAAATGTTTGCAGCATTGCGGAATTACGAAGTTATTGGAGAGGATAATGATGCATCGGCCGGATCACCGAAAAAGAAACGACAGCAGAAAAAATCAGTGGAACCACAGACGCTCACATATGGTCCACGAGAAACTGTGGCATACACTGTCGGATTAGCACCTGCCAACTATGGACCTGCCTACAATATATTGCACGAACTGTCAAATAGATTATCAGACTTTGACCCCAAATCAATGTTGGACTTTGGTACAGGCCCCGGGACTGCATTGTGGTAAGCAATCGGCAACTCAGCGTAACGAATAGGATGTAGATTGCTTATGCAATTTTCGAAAAAGGGCGGCGCAGGAAGTGTTTCCCAAGATCAGCGAGCTGACAGGAGTGGATATTTCAGAAGACATGATAAAGATGGCAGAATACATTGACGGTATGCTGCGGATGCGGAGATAATCAGGCAATACAAACTTATTTTGCACGATTTCACGACAGAAAATTCAAGGAAAACCGATGATAAAGATAAAATGTCTGTTCAATTTCGACGGTACATGGAAATGAATCCCAAGGTATGTAACTTTGATAGGATAATATGCAACTCAGCGCTGACTTCATTCCTGTCGCAGCTCAAGAAACCCGATCTAGTGATCAGTTCATATACTTTGGGTGAAATACCATCGGAGGCGCTACGAAAATCTGTGGTAGAGCAGTTATGGGAGCAAACTGATGATATTTTGGTACGTTTGCAACTGAAATCGTGAATGAAATTGAGAAAATAACATATTATTGTAAACTAGGTCTTGATTGATCGAGGCAATCCTGCTGGTTTTGAAAGAATTGCGCAAGCAAGGCAAATTATTTTGGATAGAGACGAAGATGTGCATGTAGTCTCACCTGTAAGTGACACAGCGCAAAAGAAATGCAAGCCAAGATGGTCATTAATTTGGGATTTCCTTGAATAGTGTCCGCACGATGCTCCTTGCCCAATGCTGTTCTCACCAAACGCAAAACCACACAAGTCATGGTGCCATTTCTCACAGAGAATACAACGGCCTTCATTTTTGGCAAGTTATCAGCCAATACACATTTGTTGATCAATTCGACTAATGCATCCTTTTGCGTCCAACAGATGAAAACAAAACATGCAAAGAACAATATTGAAGATGCAAAATACTCATACGTTGTGCTACGCCGGGGCAAACGGCCATTGCCATCTTCATCAACCACTGCTTCGAGTGAAGCATCTACATCGGGCATGGAATTGGAGGCATATCGATGGCCACGCTTGGTCTTACCACCACGCAAGAATCCAAGGCATGTCGTTTTAGACGTTTGCTCAAAAACAGGTATAAGCTATCCAGTGTAGATTATCCATAAGCAAGTTGCTGACAATTTTCCATCCAAAAGGCGAGATTCAGCGGATGACTATTCCAAAGTCTCAGGGCAAGATACCTTACCGGGATGCACGCAAGGTCATGTGGGGTGATTTATACCCTCACCCACCAAAGACGAAAATTGTGACGAGAATGGTCAAAGCAGAAGAACCATTAGAAGCAGACAAGGAACAAGAGAAAAAGGAGGAACCAATAAAAGTATAATTGTTCCTGGCTCTCGTTTTTAAGGATTGTAAAAAACGATAATTGAAGCAAAGAAAATCATTCAAACTCGCTTCCCGTCTTGCTGCCGAACGAGACTTGCTTTTGTCAATGAAAAACGGAAAATCAAACGGCAATGGGCGATCAATTTACAGTTGGTTCCAGGGCAGTAGCTCGAGTCAGTCGACAATGACGTGCAGTCTCGAAGAACAGGAAGAGCAAGATCTGAAAAGGGCGATTGAGCTTAGTTTGCAACAGCAAATTGAAGAGCAGAAGAAAATGTTTGAACAGTTCGAGAAGCAATGCGCCGTATGGAGCAATCAAAAGCGACACAGGCACCGAACCTCGACTTTTCACAGCAGCGACGAAGACGGTGGTGGTGGAGACAGTGGCGAAAATAGTGACGGCTTCGAAACTATTAGTTTTCGTAAAGTGAAGCAAGAAAAAGTCAGAGATCCGTCACCTTGCCCTTCGGACGACTCAACGTTCTACATTGAAGATATATCAGTGTACATGGATCAGTGTATTAAAGAGGAACCATCCACAGCACCAGCGCATTCTCCACAACTTCCACACTCGTCGCCACCATCCTCCCCTACGAGGTGCCGATCACCTTCACCGACCCCTTCTTCTTCGCTACCGTCACTGCCGGCATCACGTCCAAAAGGAAAACAAAAAGCGGTTTTCGTGAGAAAAGCACACAAAGCGGAGGCAGATCAAGATACTCGCCCTGAAGAACAGCATAATAACGTAAATCTCGATCAGTTTGTGGAATCACTCACCGTTCCTACCCGTAAAGTTTACGCCCGCAAACCTGCATACAAAGGAAAACAAGTTGGATCGCTGGTAATATACATCTTTAAGGTGGTGGTCCACGAGGTTGTGTAAACTATTACTCTTCTTTTTTTTTAGAGTGGACCAGTTCCCACCGAAGATGTTGCTTGTCCCGTATGTTTTCGTAGGTATCGGTCACACGAAATCAATCTGCACGCTTCCGGATGCACCGGTGCATACAGCGATGACGACAACGACGACGACGAATTACATGATCCAAAGCACCAAGTAAAAGTTACCCACCGAAAGGAACAAGATCGTCGCGACGACGAGAACGACGATGACGATAACGACTGCATTGTCATTGATCCTCCCTATTCCCATACAAATACCAACGTATCATCTGTAAATACCTCGCCATCAACTCCAAAACCGTCTTGCGCTATTCCTTCCTCTTCCTCCTCTTCCTCCTCTCGATCCACAGCAAAAACCATGGCTGCGGCCATCCTCCAGAACGAAGAGCAGAGAAGGAAAAGGTGAGACCGAAAGTAGAACTACAAGTAGTACAATCCTCATGTACCATTCGTATCATGATAGGAGACGAATATCACGCAATGATCTCAACAATTATTATGCTACAGCAGACGAAGATATGGAAGGTCACTTTGAAGACGCCGGCTTCGCTAGCAATGTTTCGACGCTTTCGTGGGAATCAAGAGGCTGGTCTAACCTTTGACAATGCCATTATTCTCATGAATGACGATGATATCATGCTTCTTTTTTAATTTTAACATTCGCAATAAATGTAGCAGTACGGAAGGGAAGAGAAATGTAAATTGAACAGAAAAAAATCTAATGTGGAAGAGAGGACATGTTGCACTATGCTGAGACAAGAGATGATGACAATGAACAAAGGATAATGCTGTTTACTTGTTTAATAACGTCCGTTTCCTCGGCCGCGGTATCCATTACGTTGGCGATCACCGTTTCCGTTGTTGCGGCCGTAACCGTTGCGACCGCCAGATTGATATCCGCCACCGTTGCGGCTGTAACCGTTGCGACCATAACCGCCGCCACCGTTACCTCCAAACCGGCCATAGCCGTTGCCACCTTGGCGGTCGTTTCTTTCCGCCAATTCAGGCAGTTCTTGGAGAGCGGACAGAGTAACATTGTGCTGTTTCTTGAACGGGCGACCACAGAGCCAGACAGAGCCATCCTCTTGAACTTCGACTTGGTTTGCGGGAGCATCGAAAACGACACCCTTCATATCGCGAGTCATCCGCCAACCTTTGCAATCGGTCATTTCGGGATATTCGCGGCTGATAATGTTCTTGACATATCCAGGGTGTTGAATTTCATGACTGATTTGGAAGAAGAGGGTGATCTGGTTCTCCATGCCAGATAACAAAGATCGGGTGGGAATTCCATTTTGGTATCCAGATACTAGAGCCAGAACTGCAGCGACAGCATCTCTAGCACCGTGCTTCTCAATGAGCTTGTCAGCAGATTCGGCAAAGAAGGGCAGTACTTCTTGCTTGACTGTTTCGATCTGCTTGAAGGCATCCTCGGTAGCGGCCTTGATGATATCCTCAGGGCGGGGAGCTGCCATCATTTCAAACTTTACACCAGTCTTGCGAGTGATAACCTTGAGGATGCTTTCTTCTTGAGGCTTATAGAAAGTGACACAGATACCCTTGCGACCAGCACGACCGGTACGACCAGATCGGTGGACATAGCTCTCGGTATCAAGAGGAGGCTGGCAGTTGATAACCAGGTCAACCTGAGGAATATCAAGACCACGAGCCATAACGTCAGTGCAGACAATACATTTGTACTTTCCTTCTCGGAAAGCCTTCATGGTTGCTTCACGTGATTGCTGTGCAATATCACCATGTAGAACAGCAGCATCCAACTTTGCATGAGTACCGAGTTCGTTTGCATCGGCCTTGGTAGCGCAAAAGATGACCGTCAAACCACTTCGACCGTAAACATTGACAACGTCACCAATGATGTCTGCGCGTGCCAGATACGACGTGGGCATAGCAATGTGGCGAATGTTTTGGTTCGTTCTGTTGGACGAGTTGCCAACCAAGTCGATGCGCTTGTAATCCTCCTTCATGAAACGTTTGATAGTGGTCATGACAGAATCAGGAACCGTCGCAGAGAATAGCAATGTCTGATAGTCACGGCTTTCTGATTTCTGTTCCTTGATGTGGTTCAAGACGTTGAACATATCTTCTTCAAAACCACGAGCATCCAACATTTCATCTGCTTCGTCAAGGATAATGAATCGTATGTTGTGGAGCTTGAGGTTGCCAAACTTGATGTGATCCAAAACTCGACCGGGAGTACCGACAATGACATCAACACCATCTCTCAGTACAGAGGTTTGTTCCTTGTATGGCACACCGCCGTACATAGCAAGAGCCTTCAATCGGTTGCCGGAGACGGATTCGAAATCGCCGCAGACTTGCTTGGCCAAATCTCTCGTAGGGCACATTACCAAAACACGGGGTGCACGTCCACGTCGCGTGTTGAACTCGGTGTCAAGTGCGAGCTTCTCGATGACAGGCAAAGCAAAGGCTAAAGTCTTGCCGGTACCGGTACGTGCACGAGCAAGAACATCGTTGCCATCAAAAATGGCATCAAATGTTGCTGCCTGGATTTCAAACAAGGAGCGAATGCCACGAGCTTCAAGGTTTTCTACCGTGCTGGATGAAATACGGAAGTTGGAGAGACGCAGGTGGTCGGGAATTTGCTCTTCTTGTTCTTGTTCTTCTTGCTCGCCTGCAACCTCCTCATCATCTACCTTGCGTTTTTTAGGTTGCTGGGACTCTTCCTCTTGTTTACGATCCTTCCTGGATTCAAGTTCTTGTTTTTCTTCATTGCCAACATGTTCTTCCTTGTACTGATCACGATCTCGCTTCCTGGAGCCCCTGTCATTGCGATCGTCGCTGCGGCTGTACCGATCAGATTTGCTTGATGAACGGCTATATTTGTTCGGACGATCTAAAGTTGAACATTACATTGTGAGCTTCGAAGTATAGTTTTACACTTGTTTTCTCTGAAACATACCTTTAGAATACGCAGTCGGCATAGCTTGACAAAAGAAGGGAGAGAAAAAAGTGCAACTTTCGCAGATTTATAAAAGAAATTTTCGAGACAATTGTGTGCTCCGCTCAGGTACGCAGTTTCGTGGCTTCCCCCAAACATCGAGCTGATTGGATACCAGAACATCATCGGCATTTCTTGCGGGCCTGTCCAATTAAAGGTATGCGCGATATGTGCTGTGATGTGCATCCTATTGGTAAGTCTATAGCTTACGCATATTCTTTTTCAATCTAAACTGATATTTTCGATCCGGTGAGGACAGCCTCTTGAGAATTCCTTAATGAGTTCCCAATGTGCATTAATTCCTCCAGATATAAACGCTCCTCTTAGCATAAACACTACATCGTTGATTGTGCTGCTATGCTTTAAGCATGCATAAGATCAGAAAAGAGTCTCTCACAGCGGTATACAATTAAATGGATTCTTTAAAACGTTCAGCTTTGTATGTCATATATGTCGCGCTACTGAAAAAATACAGTAGATGCATCAATAGTCCACACACAGTCACGTTTCACACGCCGCATTGTTCCATTTCGCCGACATCCACGAAATTCAGTTCACGCAAGTCCAACATTCTGTTCATCTGCAAACAGCACAGATTTCTCAGTTATTACAAAAAACTATAATTATTTAAGCGTAGATAAACTAGTCTATAAATCATCGTTTGCGCTTGAGGATAGGTTGGAAGGCGCTGGACTCTTCAGAGATAGGTGGAGGTGGAGGTCCAGCTGGAGGTGTGCCTGAGGTGGATGGCGTTCTGGCATGGTAGTTGTAGTAATCTTGCATGCCATAGTGACCTACGTGACCATAGGGATGCATTTCACGTTCGTCAAATGCGGGGGAGGAGCTGTCAGAAGAGGTCTGGTGAGGATGGAAAACAGACGGAGCAGACAAGTTGCGGATGGAGGGAAGTCGGACGTCTTGTTCTGGCGACCGTTGCAGAGGCGCAGGATGGGAGGGTGGTGGATAATACTGCGAATGAGGAGGGTAACGCAAAGATGGAGGTGGTGAGTTAGGAGGGTGAGGAGGTAATGGTTGTTGTTGTTGTTGTTGAGATGATTGCTGCTGCTGCTGCTGAGGAAGGTGCGACTGCTGCTGTTGTTGTTGCTGCTGCAGATGATGCACTGCCAGCGGAGGCGACGATATAGACGAGGAAGAAGAAGAGGATGAGGGTCTATTTGCAGTGCTGTTAAGAAACTGATTGACGAGGACAGGATCCAAGTCAGCCGGGTTTGGCATTTGCTGCGACTGCAAAATTGCACGGAGCATATTCTCAATAGCTCTTAATCGCTCTTCTATTGCTTCCAACGCTGCCTTGCTCTGTGCACTCCTCTTGTCGTCACTCTGACCTTGAGCCGCCGGGTACACGCATTCTACATTTGATCTTACACAGCTGCGACAAGGCTGCTCGCCGTTGCATTTCGTTTTCTTGCGTCTGCATTCTGCACACGCACTTACGATCTTTACGCGTTTTTTCCGAAGTTGGAAGGGCTGTTGTGGCGGTGGTGGCGCCGACGCTGAAGGTGTGGGCTGTTGTGCGCTTGGTGGTTGCTGCTGCTGCTGTTGTTGCTGTGATTGTTGCTCATCGCCGGTCATGGCTCAAGTAAATGTTCGACTGGAGGGAGTCGTAAGGCTCAGCCTGAGAAAAAGAGTGGAGAGTTGAGCACAAAACGGGAAAAGGAAGTTAAAGCAAAGGAACGTTCGCCCCGGTGGTCCACAAGGTTGAATAGCTATTGCTGGTTGCACCGGCCTTCCATGATCGGGATTCCCAGCGGGTGCAAGCCACTTATCTTCCTTGGCAACGGATGTTCCCGCAGATTTAGGCATGCTACACTACATTACATTCACTAGCTAGAGCATCCATATTCGGTGCTCGAGCACTTGATGCTAAGCACTATCTGCATCCACTCAGACGCGGAAACCTATCCATTAAAGCAAAAAGCCGGCCTTCGGCGCCATTGGGGCTAGTACCGCGGTAGCAATAATATATACCTTATGCCGCAAATTTATGATGAAAGGAATGTCATTTTACGTAATCCAAACAATGGCTCTTGGAAAATGGCCCATTGAACATTGGAATTGCTCCCCAAAAAGACGCGTGATCTTTGAGAAAAATTATTCATATTGCAACAGCTTGAAATGAAATGAACAGACATTGTAGTAATGTCCAGAATTCTAGAATACGGTCGATATTGTATGTAGTTGGTCGTAAGGAGTATGGTTACACCGAATAGGAATCCACATAAAGCAAGCATGTGACAACTCAAGATTGATGTATTCTAAAAGTCATGCTATTCATTTGATGCCCTCAAGTTTGACGGATGCCTCGTTTGGAATGTAAATACGGTACGTATTCTATTCCACTTCAACATACAACAGTGTATGTAGCTCAGAAAACATTATCTTGAATTGAACTCTTGGCAATGGCGGTTTCGAAATGTGCATACCTCCTATATCTTGGTAGGAGCGTTTCCCATAACTGATAGATCTACCGACATTAGATTTCTCATAGTAGTAACGACGATTTCAATCCACGAGGGTCTAGCTGGAATGGCGATATCTATAAATAGCGCTGGATCCATTGTTCATCATGTAGCGGTCGCGTGGAATGACGTAGGACCATGCAAGGAAAGCCAAAGTGGACGCCACATCCTGCTCTCTCTGCTTGTCAGAGAAATGTGAATTTTACCAATTTTAGATTTATCCCCGGTTTCCTGGGCAATCTTTGTGCGATGCATGTTGGAGCCAGCTCCGTCTCAAACATACACACAAGTGTCATGCAATGCATGGTTTTCATATGATTGCGATCACCGTCTGATATCCAGACGAAGGGAAATCCATCTCGGAGGTTATGTTCCGTGCTGTTTTCATTGTGTATGCATACGTGAAGAAGGAAGCAATGTAAGAATCCATACAAGATCTCGTTATTGCAAACCAATCTGCTTTGAAGTACAACAGCTTGCGTTCCTAATAATGTTGGTCTCGTGGTGTAATGTCATGAAGATCTACGAGCAGTCAAAAGCAGCAACGAATCTTATTTGTGAGATCTCTATCACTATTAGTGAGATCCTGTAGGCGAAGGGACAAGTTTGGCACAGTCTGTGCCTGTAATTATTATATTTTCGGCCTTTTTCTTCCTGATGTTTTGTTGGGCCAAAACGACTCCTGACAGCAACAGTTGTCTGCCCTGTTCTTAGAGAAACCCATCGGCAGGTACCTGTTACACAGGCAAGTAAATATTCCAAGGATTATTTGATGATGATATTAACAGCAATATATTCGTTTCTTAGGACAACTTTCTAGTATATACTTCCTCATAGTTCAACAATGATGATTATTGCTTATAAAATTACTAGTAGACGAGCTTATAGAAGCTTGTATACATATCCAAGCGACAAGATGACAGTTCGGAGAAAACTGCAATCTATCGCCGGATCTAAAGTTGCTAAAGCGTCTGAAGAAGCAGTCTATTCCAGCTAGACCTAATGTCTGCAGGTAAAAGGAAGGAACGAAAACTTTTTCGACAATTCGCCATAATTTCTGATCGTTTGGCAAGACTCTAAGCAGCAGCTATCGACAGCGAACGCTAATCTCGACGATCAATCGCTGTATAATCGTTTCCGAGGTTTCGCTGCTGGCGTCGCCTCAGGCATCACGAAGCTGGCTGTAGGGCACCCTTTTGGTACGTTGTTTCGGGATGAATAGCATACAATATAGATGATTTGCCTAACAATTTGTCAAAGATACCATCAAAGTTCGTCTGCAGACGTCTGGCAAGGAGGAAGGACGGTTCAAGGGCCCACTAGATTGCCTCGCCAAAACAGTACGCCAGGAAGGTTTCAGGGCGCTTTACAAAGGTGCTACTCCACCCTTGATTGGCTGGATGTTCATGGATAGTATCATGTAAGCGGCTTGTTTTCCCTCATATTCAAGAAGTTTGCAATATTCACACGTGAATAGGTTGGGCACGCTGCATAATGCGAGAATGATCCAACAAAAGTGGAACGGGGATAAACCACTTAGTGTATTTCAGCACGGACTCGCCGGTCTAGCGGGTGGAATTACAGTTTCATTTGTAGCCACGCCGGTCGAACAGATCAAATCGAGACTGCAGGTCCAATACGATGCCGCTACAAAGGTCTACAGTGGTCCTATCAACTGCGCCGCCCAAATCATACGAAACAACGGCGTGTTTGGTCTCTGGACTGGTCTCCTGCCCACTATGCTCTTCCGAAGCTGGTTCTTTGTCTTTTGGGCATCCTACGACGTATTTACGCGCGAACTAAAGAAACTCGAGTTGTCTGACGGCAGCGTCACATTTATCGCAGGAGGCCTGAGCGCAACAGCGTTCTGGCTCGGCGCGTTCCCCTCAGACGCTGTCAAGAACAGATACATGACACAACCTGATGTTAAGCCAAAGCGATTCCCGACACCGTTGTCCGTCGCGCAGTATATCTACAAGCAAGATGGCCTCAGAGGCTTTTACCGCGGCTTCTTGCCATCGTTCCTTCGCGCTTTCCCTACTAATGCCTCCGCTGTATTTATGTTTGAAACTGTCATGCGATTACTAAAGTAACCGACCTGTACATATACATGTAGAATCACACACTGATAACCAAATAGATTTCCATCACAAAAGCAGACATTATTGAATTTTTTCTCCTCTTTGGGCCAGGATGTTGCTTTTATTCTTTATACAAGGTAGGAGGCAGAAAGAAGCACCTTATAGGGTGCGGGACACCTGCCAGACACGGATGAGGTTATCAGTGTAGCCAGAGAACAAAGTGCTGCCATCAGCGCTCCAGGCAATGGAAACACACTCGGGCTCGCGAGCCTTGCGTTGACCGGCCATGTTGAATTCAGGACGGAGCTCATCGACCAAGGACTTGTTCTCGAGGTCCCAAACCTTGATGGAGGAAGCGGTAGCGGCAACCAACCAGTATCGGTTAGGAGAGAAGGTGAGGGCGTTGACGACATCACCAGCTTCAAGGGAATACAAGTGCTTGGAGTCGTTCAAGTCCCAAAGCATGACAACGCCGTCCTTACCAGCGGAAGCGCAGAGGGAACCATCGGGGGAGACGGTGACGGTGTTGACGTAGCCGTTGTGGCCAATGAAGTTGGTGCGAAGCTTGAGCTTGGTCAAGTCCCAGACCTTGACGATCTTATCCCAGCCACCAGAGACGATGAGAGGGTTGGCTGGGTTGGGAGAGAAGCGGACGCAGGAGACCCAGTCGCTGTGGCCATCTTCGGTGAGCTGGTACTTGCACTCACCAAGGGTGTTCCAGAGCTTGATGGTCTTGTCACGGGAGCCGGAGACGATCTGACGGTTGTCGGCAGAGAAGGAGACGGACAAAACGTCGTTGGTGTGACCGACGAAGCGGCGGGTGGTGGTGCCGGTGGCGAGGTCCCAGAGACGGAGGGTCTTGTCCCAGGAGGCAGAAAGAGCAAACTGACCATCAGAAGAGATGGCAAGGTCCTGAACGAAGTGGTTGTGGCCCAACAAGGACTTGCGGGGAACACCGTAGTTCAGCTCGTCACTAAATACAGCCATTCTTGTCAATTCTTCTATTCCTAGCAATCGAGATATATCCATCTTGGTATATCAAAACATACCGGGTGAGAGCCCAGACAATGACAGACTTGTCTGTATACAGTTCAAAGTTATCAGCATTCACGATTACATTGTTGCTCATTCCACTCCAAAGCAAGCTATCGAAACATACCACGGGAAGCAGACAAAACCATGTCGGGAGCCTCAGAGGTGGTGGCGATGGCAGTGACTAGAAAACAGTGTTATAACAACGTTTTTGTCCACTCTTCAACAAGCAGCGTCGAAGGTTGTCAGAGAGCGATGCTTACCCCAGTTGCCATGGCCTACACGAAAATTGCATTGGTTAGCACCACTTGTACAAAATTTGGTAATCCAAAATTTTCAACCCGTTTGATCCATCATCCATTTGTTCAACCACACAATCGTGCTCCCATTCATCCATCCAATCTCCAATCCTTCCATCCAAGCTGATACGCACCTTCAAGGGTGCCGCGAAGAGTCAAGGTGTCCATACTGAGATACTAAATGAAGAGAAGGCTCCATGGTTACCGTCTCCCACAGCTTTTACAGCCTGCGGCCCGCGAAGCGACTGCGGGCTTTGAAATTTAATTCGTGCTTCTGCTCCGTTTTAGACCACAAAGGCATCATGAAAACCATCGTTTCCTTAAAAGCGTACCCTCAACCTTGGCTTACAACAAAGAGTAAATGCGAGAAGATGTTTTACTACTCATATCTAAAGCCTAGCTATATAATTACAATATGAGCTTGAGGAGAAGCGGTTTTGGGATGTCAACTACATACATGACTTTTCGCACTCTTCAAGGCAAATATAGGTTTCTGAGAGTATTCGCATCAGAGTGGGCTATGGAGGTGATAGAAGGTTACAATTTGCAGAGAACAGTATATGTACAGTACGTCAAATCAAAACTTTCAAGATATTTCCATCCACCGCTTTGCCTGGCTTGAATTTCTCGATCGTCTCCTTGTTTTTGCTTTTGAGATAATCATTACTGTCTTTCTATATAAATGTTTGCGTCAACCGTTTTGCAATGTTGTTTTTGACCAAGGGCATAGATCACAGGGTCCAGAGCATTCCCTATTCATCAATAAAAAGCTTCCTTGCATAGCTTACAAAAGCATATTGTGAAATTATGATGTGGAGTCTGCAATTGAGTATTACCTGTTGTAATATCAATTTTCCCATCTCTATTTTTACCAAGCTCATATACGACGTATATATTATTTCAAGAAAAAGGTTAGTTGCTAACCATATGAATGAGCTTGGTGCAACTGGAAGAACGGCGGGATCAAGGAGATCCATTTGATGTTGCTGCCGTTCTCTTTTGAAGCATGTGAGAGCACCTGCGGGGAGGATCAGTTGCTGTGTCATGAAAATCCAAATTCGGCTGGCGCACTTGGGATTCTTATTCTCGCACAGCCCACGCCCTCTACCCCGCAACTTCCCCTTTGTTTATGCTTTCATATGCAGGACGTCCAGCAATACAATAACTTGTTAAAGTACCAGCAGTTCGACTCGGCCGAGAATGAAAGCAATAAACGCAAGAAGGCCACCAGAGCATGCTTGCATTGTCAAAAGGTGAGACAATGCAATCGCACGCACATTTGTTCCATTCCATTTGGCTAACGATACCTGTAATTTCTAGGCTCATTTAACCTGCGACGACAGTACGTTGTAGCCCTTGGTAGAAGGTACAACTGCAGCTGATTATTTCGTGAATTGTAGGTCGGCCCTGTCAACGATGTGTAAAACGAGGATTAGCGCCTACTTGCACTGATGCCGTAAGAAAGAAAGCAAAGTATCTGCAGGATACCTCGGTCGACAACCAGAGCAGCGAACAGAGTACGTCCGACCAGAGTGATCCAACTCGTAAGTGTTTTACGCAAGCAACCCGGCTTCAATTCAAACCCGTTGCTAAAACTTTCCAACTTGACCAAGTTTTTCCCACATCATTTCCCAACGGCACGGATCCAGCAGCAGTTCCAGAACAAACACAAGCCAATATGGGTAATTTCACAGATGACTCGAATATATTAACAGCATTTGCTGATGCAAAATCTAGGGGCGAACTTGCTCGATGCGAATCAATTCTTCAACTTTTCGCTCAATGAACTGCAGGATCTCGGCTTTGGATCAGAAACCGCTGGATTGGAATATGGATTTTTAGGAAACATGCTTCAGAACCCTCTTGACCTATCAACATCTTTGGGCGGTGACACCGCCAATAACTACACGACCACGTCCAGCTTGGATATGAACGCGTTCCCTTTTCCTGCTACGAACACCACTTCTGCACCCACGTACGCTGCAGCCGCAGCCGCAGCTGCTGCAGCTGCTCAAAATCCGTCTCTGTTCCCGATGTTCAGTTCAGTCGCTTTTGCACCTGGTGCGAACCCGTTAGCTAATCATCCCAGCAAGAGCACTGCCAGCCCCACACAAAGCAACAGCGAAAACGAAAAGTCGCCTTCCACCGTCAATATCACGCCAGCACCCGTCGGATCACTCTCCTCCCCGTCTTCCTCTGCCACGTCGCCTTCCGCCCTCAAGAGAAACAGCACACAAGCAAATGCTAAGCGTAAATCGCATACACCAGAAGCTGTATACATGAGTGTTCGCAAACCATTTAACTACGCCGAAGGATTCCATTACTTGATCCAATACGTTCGAGAAAAGTAAGCCAGAAACGAAATACGAAACGGGTCTCCAGGCAATGACACTTTTCTTCTCCGCTCTGTAAATGCAGGATGGGTAGAGAGGACCTAATGAGGATTAGCCGAGCGCTGGCGCTATTTCGGCCATCCTTCCTTGCGCTGATCATGAACCTTACAGAAGAAGACTTAGTTTTCATGGAAAAGTGTATACAGCGGACTTTACTGGTAACTATGCAGAGTGGTCGTACACACGGGGAAGCAAATTAGCTGTTTGCTAAACTTAACGGGGTCTGCTAGGAATATGAGAAGTTGATTAGCTTTTCCGGTACGCCGACGGTCGTTTGGCGTCGGACTGGCGAAGTATGTTTGGTCGGCAAGGAATTCTTGCTTTTGACGCAGTGGTCAAAAGATACGCTTCTTAACAAAAAGACATATATTTACGAGGTAACATCGAATTACTGGAGCGAATGCAAATAAGTATTTGCTGACATCTTCACGCATACGTATTCTCTTAGTTGATGGACAACCAGTCGGCAGTAGAGTACTGGGAAAAATTCTCCATGCACGCATTTGATAATACCGACAAATCCTGCATCTATTCTTGCATCCTGAAGACTCCGCACCAGAAACCCGTCCCCTGCACCTTCTGTTTTACTATCAAGCGTGATATCTTCGATTTACCGAGTGTCATAGTGGGCAATGTAAGTAACAGCTGGTAAATATGGAAATTACAGGAACAAGTGATGTTGATTGCTTTAACTAGTTCTTGCCGATTCTAAGTTGAATAGCTTTCTATTTCTCGCTATATATATATACTATCCGTTGATTTTGTACCTATATACCTGAATATACGCTGTGTTGATCTTCTCCGTGTGCAATTCGGTGTCTATAGTAAAGTATAGGCTCAAGAATTTCTTTGTACTTTTTCAGGGGCTGACAGCAGCAGGGAACGGAACTGCTAAGCGAAGGAGGGGAAAGAACAGCAGGAGGGGGTTTTCTCTCCACAACGACACGACCGATTACCAATATGGAACAAGAGATAGGTTTATCATATTCTTTCAAACGAAAGCGAAAAAAAGGAAAGGAAAGGAGTGGAAAGAGACAAACTATGGGAAATTCCATACACTTCGACAAAGTAATAGGTATCCTGGAGAGAGGAAAAAAAAAAAAAAAAAAAAAGAAAAAGGCTTCTCTCTCCAGTTTTAGATAGTAGGTATACACACACATGGGTAGGGTAGTCTAGCAGTAATGGACAAGGGATTACTTTCCGGGGCAGTCTTTAGTGCCGATAACACACCAGATGATATCCAGGACTCCAACGTTGAGGTCATCCAGTGCAGCGAAGACCTTCGGCGTCAAGTCCAAAGAATCTATATAGTCGATTGTGAATGAGTCATATAATGCGTAGATGGACTATAGTATTTGGATAAGGTAGAAGTATGCATACTTTTCTTACAACCAGGGCATGCGTCTGTAATAGTGGCCTTGACTGTCTTGCCATTCTTTTTGTTCTTGATCCACACCTTCTTCTTGCAGAAGTCGCTGACAGCATCTTCGTCTCCAAACAAGTCGAGACTAAGCGCAACAATGCTGCTATCGTCGTCCTCTTTAATACCATCGCAGGCACCTTCAGGGCCTCCCTCGGTGACCGGATGAAACCACGTAGCCTTTCCGGTTTTCAGACCATCGAAGAGTGCCTGGACGATATCTCCAACCTTGCCTCGTTTTTCCATATCAATTGGCTTAGCCTGGGCCACAAGCATCAGGCCAAATAATGCAAGCAAGAACATGACGTTTGCCTTCATTTCGTTAGCGTCTCTCTAAAGGGGTGTTTAAGCCGATATGAGGAAAGAGGAAGAAAGCACGGGCAAAGATTGGAACTGCTTGGGCAACGATGACCGCGCTTTATAAAGGGGTTTGGAAACCTTGTCCTGTTTTGTGCAATCCACGAAGAGAATTCAGGAGACTTAGGAGACACAACTAGAAACTGAGCAAGCATCATTATACAAACATGGAATCGGAGCGTTACGTTTGCTATCGAGCCTTAATTTTATTATTCTTGCTCTTGTTGCAACAAGCAGGCAATTATTCGGCAGCTAAATCTCATGCCAGGAGATGCGGAGGACACCCTTGTCCAAATCTGCGAGCTTCTTGAAAGCAGCAGGCGTCAGATCGAGGTCTCCGTAGCCACATTCAGGGCAGGCATCCTTAACAATGGCATCAACGTGCTTGCCGTTACCGTAGATGCGGATTTTCTTGAAGCACCAGCCGCTCTTTCGTGACAAGTCACCGTATTGCTTTGAATTCTGTACATTAAAGGGGGGGATTTTATCAGTAACAGATTCATTCTGCAAAAGCGCTACCTTTGTTTACCATGGCTACAATGTATTCGCTGTCACTTTCGTATTCCCAGCATGCTCCAATGGACTTTCTGTTTTCAACAGCGGATGGAACGAACCAAGTAGCTGTTCCCCAGTACTTTGCCCGGTCGGCCAGCGACTTGCGCCGCACAGCAGCGTCGGCAAGGACCTTGGTTGTTGAAGCATCGACCAGCGTCAGGAGGAAAAGAGAGAGAAGAAACACAATGGAGCGCATCATGATGATTATGAAGATAGAAATGAATGTGAATTATATGCAATGCGTGTGATGGAGATCTATGTGAGTATGTGTACGTGGCCAGCCACCGATTGAGAAAATGAAAGGAATAGAGAGACAGAGAGAGAGAGAAGACGAGAAACAAACGCAAGGAATTGATAAAAGAAACAGCCAGAGTCTAGATCGTCTTTGACAGCTAGAAAACTTTGAAGAACGCGAAACAAAAGCTCAGTAATGGTTCCCCGCTCGATTGTTTCATAATCTTCTAGGCTTTCGGTATCGATCGTTTCTGTCGGTGAGCTTTCCGTTACGTTCCGGACGCAAGTCTGACACTCAGCTGCCGAACAAGTTCCATGCACATGTGTATATCGGATGTTGCAATCCTAAAATGACCATGACAAGTATCGTCAATGTTAAGGATTACGTGTCATTGTACCTGAGTATCCGGAGGTTTCTTTCAAGAGCAGAGCAATGATCATGGGACATGTTTCAGTCAAAGAAATTTGTTGCCCTGGACTCAAGCTTTGTGTGTAACGTTGCACCGGAGGCCCAATCGTGTCCGTGTGCGCACTGGTGCTCCCAAAGTCGTGTGATTCATGGGCCATGTGAGCGCCCAACCTTGTGCAACGGACCGGTCGTTCTTGCAACGTCAGGAAAAATAAAAAAAGAGAGGAAAATTTTTTTCCTACCTTTTTCATTAGACACCCGCGTTTTTGCCAAAGCGGAGCAGCGGACAGGAAAGGATCGCGACCTCTGGCGAAAAATGGAAAAGAAACAAGACACAATGAAATCATACGAGATTTGCGTAAATGTGAGCTGATCATCGTATCCAACAAGAACAAGGTTTTCCAGTCAAGTGGTGTGACAAACGACAAACGCAAAGCAGTCACTGCTAGTGCGACCACGCTGTGCGTTTAAAAGGAAGGACAAACCGCCCCCACACGTCTCTCTTCTCTCTCATTTTCCCTTGGCCCGTTCTCTCTCTCTCTCTTCAATCTTTCTTCGCTTGAAACTTGGTCTTACCGCGCATAAGGAAAAACCTTTGCAAAACATGGACATGCTATCGACATCATGGTCTTCTGTCTCCACTGACCACTCTTCCGTGGATTCCACGGATGAATCTCTGCTGTTTACACCGTCGCAGCTCTCACCCGTGTACATTGACACTTGTGTGAAATCAAACCCGAGTCTAATCATCAAGGTCGACTTTGATGGAGAAACGGTCGAACTGCCTGTTTATGCTCTGCGTCGACGGAACGCGCTTGTGCCTCCTTCTCTCGTGGCCATTCAACATTGAACGAAGCATCCCAAAAAGTATTCGCTCCAAACAAAACGAAAATTATCACCATACCCCACCTCTCCGGCATTACCACTTGCATCTGTCATTATGATTTGCATAGATTTCCTGACTCTATCCTTCTCCGTCATTGACAACCCGCCCTCTTTCCTCCCTTCTTTGTATTGTATATTTGTTTTCATTTGCTTTTTTTCCTTTTGTTATATAGTAAAAAGCGATTCTGTACGCTTAAACAAAATTCCGTCGAATTGTTTGCTTCTTTATTTCTAACATCCATTCCCATCCATTATGATGCGTAATGATGAGCTTATCAAGACGTATTTGCCCGTATCTCTTTATATGATTTTCCGTCTAACACATCTTTGCTCAAATGAGGCTCAGTCCAATGCAGGGTAATTCATCGAGATGGATCAGACTGCATATTAATGTACTTTCAAGCACCAGTTGTGAGTCAGGAACAGCGCAATCAAGGCAAAAGCCTTGAAAAAGGTATATTTGTTTGCCACAATCAAAGCTACGAGAACTATGTAGATATATTCGTGCATCGACAGCTTGTTAATTCTACACATTGGGCAGCAATACAGAAATAGATATTAAGAGCTGTCGTCGATGCCGTTGTTATTTTCGAGGAAGAGATCGAAGACCAATGCAGGCTGTCGATGATGATAGCCTCAGTAAAATGCTTGACCTGCTCTTGTATGGCTTCATCGATTCCACCGTCCTTCATGGTATCATTGTTGAGTACTGATTCATTTTCTATCATTTCCTTTAGCACTCGATATGCGGTGTTTTTTTCGATCGTCAAATCGACTGAACGAAGCAATTTTATCCGGGTATTGAGAGGATGGTTCCTCACGCACCCAAACCTGAGGAGAAGCTCAAATCGTTATAAAAAGTACCCAATAAGGAAAACGTATAGTTTACCTTTCTCCATAGTATCGCTTTTAGATGCCATGCTAGCATGCTTAGCGGCTTCCTCGGCATAATCCGGGGTATCATAGAAATGTAGCATTGGCCTTTTCAGAGCTTGCTACAACGAGCGGCTTCGGGGGCTGGTGAACCAGGCTTCAAACAGGTCTTCATCGTCATCATCGTCAACAAGACCTTCGAGCGTCATTGCAACGGGTTGAGAGCGACAGTAAATTCAAAGATTATCTGCGGTCCATAGGCCAAAGATGAGGTTTGCACCGTACGTTATTGCTTGCTAAGGCGAGTATTCTATAACCTTGCATGTTGAAGAGCTAACAATAACTTGCAGCGAGCATGCGACGGAGATGAAAGAAAGAACTGAATAGCGAAAAGGAAGAAGCTTATGGCGTCTGGTGGAGCGACGAGTTGCAAATTGAACAATGATTCGTCAGTGGTGATTATTAAAGTATTTGTGCAAGGCGGACGATCCAGCAAATGTTGTTTAATTTTGTGTTATGGACTGTTGAATATACATATGTGGACGTTCCCAGAGACCTTACGACGTAGAGAAGGACATGGCAAAAACTGAAGTTCAGTGAGTTGCTTAGTGAAAATGGCGTTGACAGACACAACAATTTGTGGTCTTCTCGTGTGACCGAATAAGTTGCTGTTGGCGTGCAGATCATTTCAAATATCTCAGCAGCAGGATGCATTGTACACCCTTGTAGAAACATAGGAATTTTCATACATGTATGTATTTACATTCTGTTTGGGGGCGCTGCGTATTGAAGAATAACAGTTGTTAAATTACAAGCTCTTCTTGTTGGTAACAGCGCGCATGAACAAACTTTTCCTATTATGGTTAAGGTGCGTTGCAGTCAAAACAATGCTTCTAGTGATCCCTCTAGATTTCATCGCTTTCATCGACTGTTTCTATTCGCAATGAAACCTCCCAGAGGAGTGGTCTCAAATGATGTATTCCTTAAGAACGCATGGACTTGTACGAGTTTAGTCGCACTATACTCGATAGGCGCGCGTTTCTGCTCGATATAGTTCTTGTGCATCTCAAGCTAGAATAGAAAAAGACAAAAAAGCAAGGAACGGGCTGTCAGCTTCATCCCACAGAGCTCTTTATCTGTCTTTCGCCTACCTTTTCAATCAGCGTTTTCAAAGGTTTGAAAAACCTTGTGTTCTTGAGCCGTTTTGACTCTTCCTTGAGCTAGTAACGAAATGGAAGGTGAGGCAAAGCTACTGTGTTGCACAATACTATCAACGGACCTTGCTCAAAACAGGAATGACCAACTCTGGGAACGCTATCGACAGACCAAAACAGCCATAAAAGTCGACGACGTTGTCGTAGTAAGCTTGGAACATTGCATCGCGGTATACTTTGGTGGGTGTATATTCGCTCGGGGTCTTGAGATATACCTGCCAGTTAAACTCTTCCAGATCACTGTCCTCTGCCGGGGCCCGCAGTGTTTGGCTATCAAACAACTCGAGGGTAAACGGACCAAGCGGGATGTAGAATCCGGTGGCATCAATCAAGTTGATAAGTGTGCGCACAATATGCACTCGAAGTGGTACAAACTGTGCTGTGGGGTTTAGTCTAACGACAACCTCCAAATCAGTAAAAAGTCGCGTGCACAGACTTGCTCTTTTTTTCCTGTTACCTCATAGTACTCAAGCACAAATCCACCAAGGGTTTGACAACATTCTGCATCGGTGAGTTTGCGCCAGTCTCAGGGCTGCAAGTTGCGCCCACTACGGCTGCCCAAAAGTCCAAACAGCTTATGAATTGCCAGTTGTAAATTTCCTTGAATGCTTCAACTGTCTTGGTCTTTTTGGCAGTCTTCATATGGTTCGATAGTTGACGAATGTATACGTCAGAGTGCTGGAAACTGCCTTTAGGCTCGATTGTGTAGATATCAGCTGCCTCTTGCATCATTTGCTCGATGAGTGACAGGTTGCTCTCAGTCACTTTGGTGACCTTCTTTGCAAACGTCATGTACACGCCTTTAAGGGTATGTGCCAAATAGCTACGTTTCTGGACATCCACGGCGTCTGTAGCAAATCGCCGCAAAGCGCTGTGGCATTGTGCACGGGCATCAGATGACAAAGTCATATCAGACCAACGGTCCAACAAAACGCGCAGATACTCTCGGGCTGCCTTGGGGAAACACCCAAAGTATATTGAGCAGGGCTCAAGATGCGTTAAAGTGTACGTTACAAGGTCGCTTTGCTGAAGATCGCGCAAAAATCGGACGCAGTTGTTGAGGTATAATCGTACAACCTTTTCAAGCTTCTGCCAATTTTTTGTCTTTGCTGGATGTCTGACCTTTTTGCTAGTGACAATGTGATCACTGAATATGGGATATGCAGATTTGATGGTTACTTTTACAAGACTAGTGTAAACTATTATGCTCATAATACCTAGTTAATAATTATACAGCGTAACATCATGTGTATCTCAACTTTTACCTTTATGGTTATTAACATAGTAAGTACACTGCGTGTCCTCTTCGTCAGATCGTGCTATTGATCTGAACGCCTTGAGTAATTCTTTCAATGCCGATGGTTGCTTCTTGCGAGCCGCTTCAGACCACTCTTGGAGCATTTCCTTGGTGACGGCTGTCGCATCGCTGTGATCTTCCTTGTCTTCCTCTTCCTCTTCCTCATCCTCGCTCATAAATTCTTCATCATGACTATCGTCCTCTTCGATCTCATCGTCGGCTGAATCTTCCTCCATTGCATCGTCCTCGTTTTCTTCGAGAGCGCCTTCCGCCTCCAACTCTTCAGGGTCCGGTGCATCAAACTGATCAAGGGCATCCAAATCGCCTTCTTCGTCGTCACTCAAATCCAAGGATTCCTCAGGATCGATGGCAAAGCTGCAGAAGAAATCGCTGACATTCACTTGAGTCTGGGAACTGTAGGCATAGACGAATGACGGAAGGATCAGCAAACGATCATCAAGATCTACCCATGAAAAGCCATAGATTTACCTTTCTTCCTCGTCCTTGTTCTTTTTATTGTCGTTGTTCTTGTTCTTCTCTGCAGAGGAGCTTTAGTATGCTTCAGGTGGCAAGCACTTTTTTGCATAAATTGTGCGTACCTGAATCGCCAATTTGTGTTTCTCGAAGCTTCTGGCGTTCTTTTCGCTGAGCAATCTTTTTTTTCACTTTGCTATGCTGCCTCCGGCGTTCAATCGTCTCCTTCAAATGTTTCTTTTGAAACTTAATCGTCGATTTCTTCGCTTTGCCCATTTTCAAAAGTCAAGTATGTAGCAACAACTGACTTTTCCGCTCTGGGATCAAGTTCAAAAAATGTGACTCGAAAAAGTGTGGCTCCGTTCTTTTCTTTCTCCGGCTCTCCTTTGCGATGAAAATGGATGGATCCAAAATATGATTTCTGGAAAATTTGAAGTGAAGCAGGTCATCTCCACATAACAGAACGAAAAGTGGTTGTTGTATCATATTATTGTCATTTGCATCTATAAGTTTTATCTCATCTTATTAAAGAACGCATGACGTTTAAAGTTATTGCTTCATTGAATAGCGAACTCTCTAAAAGCGTGCTTTGGGTGCAGCACTGTCATAATTGGTATTACGGCTCCATGGGACAATCAGGCACTGGTGTCTAATATTACGAGGTTATTGGAGTTAGACTTGTCCGTTAAATCTATAGAGCTCATATACGTACCTGGTGATGGCAAGCAAGTTGCCGTCCTCATCCCAAATACCGCCTTCGCAGTCGAACCGGCTGTTGATAATGTGACGGGCGACGATGCTCGACAGCACCTTCTTGCCAGTGGGTGGTCGCTTGAATTGCACCTCAAGTTGAAGAGTAGGACACCAAGATGGCCCGCCAAGGGTCTCCCAGCCTAACATCGCAGGAGGCGTGACGAACATGTCGCACCTTCAATCACATGCTTGTTAAGTTTGATATCTTCTCCATGTGAATGGCAACACTAACCAGTAAGCAATGCTCTTAAAGTCGGTAGGACGACCATCCGAAAAGCCGATGAGCTGGTTGAATTCAGGTTTGCCTTTGCCGTATCGATAATCTGATGGGAGCGAAGATTTGTCTAGCAAACCCTCGACGAAGTCGCCCATAAAAGTGTGCTTGAATGGTTCCATAATCGATCGATCAGGCGGAGTGAGCTCCTTATGCATATGCGTGACACCTTTCTCGCTGGCCATGTTGGCCATGGTGACGATGCAGTGTACTTTCTCCAGGAACATTTCGGAATCGTAGTCCTCGACATTTTTCAGTGCTACCTTCTCCTTGCCTTTGGTTTGTTTCAGGCCAAACCGCAGGACGACGTAACCTTTCTTGCTCGGCTTGATGGTCTCAATCTCGACAATACACGGTCCGAGCTCGGTTTTGCGTAGATAAAAGGCGTTGAGTGCAACGGGGTCTGTTTGGAACCACTGCGAGGTGTGTTTTAGCACAGCGTCAAAAGCGAGTCCAAGTACGTAGCCTATATGTCGATAAGTGTCAGGTCCTGACGAACGCCGTCGTCCCCAGTCAACATACCGCCCTAATGAACCAACCATCAGTAACTGTTTAGTTATTTCTTATTTTCCTACTCGCACTTACATGAGGGACGCTGCCAATGCACCAATCCTTTGCCAAAATGATAGTCGTTAATCCTCTTTACAGCGAACACGTTGTAGGCGCTGAACTTACAGGGCTCACTACGCCAGTGTAGATAGTAGTGCCCTTATCAGTCTCTCCGAGATACCGGGTGTCCGTCGCAATATCGAACGCTGAATTTTGAGTGCTCGCGGCTGTTCTCTCTGTAGTGTTCATCGTGCACAGCGGTTTCTGTCAAAAAGATAAAAGGGGTATTTTTGCTGACTGATTTGCTGTCGTAGTTTCGTGGGCGGGAATCCAAATCATACATTCAAGCATTGTTTGGTAAGCACTTTTCATTTTTCATTTTTCATTTTTCATTTGACAGTCAATTGTAGTTACTAAACCTTTCATACATATATAGATTGTGATTGAACTGAAGAACAAAAAAGGTACCGGTTTTTCATTGATTATATACAGAAGATGCAAATAAGAGTGTATGGCTGTATGGATTGTGTGAGACAACAGAAGTGTAGGGTCGAGAAGTAATGGTATTACAAGACGAAGGTGGTTTGATGCTGAGGTGACGATGATGCCGATGACGACTCGAGGTCCTTTTCCTTGCGGGACCTCTTGGACGCTCGCTTCGCTCCAGTGCTACTGGAGAAGGATGAGGAGCTGGGTGCATTCTGCTGGCTGTCGGCCCCACGTTGGCGTTTCTTGATAACATTGGTTTTCATAGATAGCGGTCGCTGAGCATTGTGAAGCTTTAGACTATAAATTCATGTTTATTTCCACAACTGCCTACTCTTTCACATGCACGGAGAAAGAAAGACTTACTATAAACCGCACGCATTGCAAAGCGGAGCACCCTCATTGTCACGACGCCACAGCGGCGTAGTATCCGTTCCGCAATTGGTGCACACATTCAGAGGACCATTATCGCCCTCTGCTCCTGTTGATTGTTGATTCATATGCTTTGGTCGCGGCGCATTATGCAGTTTCAGACTATTTAACCAATATTGTGAGTACATCGTCGGTGGACGTAAACCACGCAATACGAGAGACGAATGACAACTTACTATAGGCCACAGGCATTACAGAGCAGCTCGTCATTTGCTGAACGTCTCCAAAGCGGTGTTGTTGTAGTTTCACAGTTGCTGCAAATAGGTTGCTCGCCTTCCGACGGCATTGTATTGACCACTGCACCGCCTGGACGGCCAGTCCTGGGCTGCCTTTTATGTGCCTTGTGATGCCGCTGTAGCACGTTATCCTTGTTCTGTTTCTGAGCCTCTTTTGTCTGGACTTTTGGCTCTGCTTCTTGCTGGCGCTGTTGTAACTGCTGTGCTGAAAGTTGTTCCAGTTGTTGCAAGTTCGTTGGTGCCATTCTCGGTGGAGACCTCGGTGCTCGTGGCGAAAGCAAACGCTCTACAGAGGCGAGTTTTTCGGGAGGTAGCATGGATAGAATTCGGTTGTGAAGCGTGACGTTCGGTACAGGTGGAGGAATGTCTGGCACGTAGAGTGCTTTCGAGCTGTTGCTCATAAGATTGTTTGCGAATAATCCAAAGGCATTAAAGTTATTTAGGTACATTGAAGTTTGATTAGGCATCATTTGATTAGCGTAAGTCTGAGCTTGATAAGCGTTTGCATTCTGATGTTCATGCTGTGCTTGTGGCTGCGGTTGCTGCTGCTGGGGTTGTGAAGCTGGTGTCGCTTGCTGTTGCCGCTGTTCTTGTTGGTGATATATTAATTGCTGTTGCTGTTGCTGCTGTTGTGGAGTATTCAAGACAGAAACATTGTAAGAGTTATCAATCGGCACAATATCGTCAAAGGACCGAGCTGCGTCTGCCATGGCTCGCTCGCTAGGCGTCGGGTTGACAACACCGTCCATTTCGATCTCACCAAATATATCGTCGAGTTCCACAACTTGATCGTTGGCTTGATCAGATGTGAACTGCTGCAAGACAAAATTCTGACGATAGTCAGGAGCAGGTTGTTGTATACTGTAGGCAGGTGTGGCAATGCTCGTCGCTGTTGGCATAGAAACCATATTTTCGTGCAATGAAGATACACTGCATGCAGCTTCATGAACATCTGGAACTGACTCGCTTGTGGAAGACGGCTGTGCTTGGGATACGGCATGTTGCTGTTGGGCATAAACTGGAGGCGGTTGCAGCTGAGATGGTATTTGGATAGACGGTTGGGATAGCATTTGTTGCTGCTGTTTCTGTTGTTGTTGCTTTTGTTGTAGTTGTGCTTGTTGCAATGATGAAAATTGTTGAAAGTCTAGTTGCTGAGAGCTGCTTCCTGTGTCTGTCTTTTGGACTTGCTGCTTTGTGGACTGAGTGCTGCCGGTGCTGCCAACGCTGCTACTGCTGGCACTGCTGCTGGTGCTGACCTTTCCCTCCTTCTCAAGACTACGTACGGTGGTGCGGGAAAGCTCTTGCGATTGCGATTTTGAGTCCTGGACATTGTGAATGAACCATAGTCGCCATGACAGATTCTCGAGCCGCGATCCATTCTCTAGAGAGTCCTTGACCTTGGTGCATACCCGCCAAGTTTTCGATAGTTCGTCCTCAGAATCGAATACCGGTAACTGTGCCAGGTTTTTATTGCCTTTGATTTTGAGCACAAGCGGTGCCATATCGAATGACGAAGAAAAGGTAGATAATGTATAATTTTAGAACTGTAGCAAAGAAAAACGAATGATTTGTCCTTTGGGAGTGACCACATCCGCCGTCGGGAAAACTTCGATTTATGCGCTCCCACCGCGGCATGTTTCGGATTCCGTGAATCCCGGCCTTCCCAGATCGCTGGGTCGATCGATTTCCGTCGTTACTTCTGGAGTTCCAAGATGAAAAAGACGTCTCAGAAATATTGAAGATGGTTGTAAACTGCCAATGATGGTTAAGAAAAGCAGCTTACTGTTCGATTTTGAGCTCACTCGCATTCAAATAAGAAAATATGTGTGAAGCCGCTCATTTTACTTCGACCAAACGCGAACTGATGGATCGGTATCCGACGCTTATTGTAGGTGGCAATTCGTCAATGTCGAGCACTGTACACCTCATTTTGCCAGAATTTCCATTACGCAAGCTATATCCCCTGTGGAAAAGTCTCTGACGATCATTCTTCTTGTCCCGAGGTCTGAAAGCTGCAGTTTGAGATACGGTGTCCGTTGCATTCTTTCCTTCCTCGCCGATTCTCAGAATACATCCATTATCGTAGGAAAGAACATGATTGGCAAACGTTTGGAAATCTTGTGGAATGAAGCCTTTCTGAAAGTGTGTGGAAATAAAAAAATGAATGAGTAAATGGCAGGTATAGCAAAACACGAAGAACAGCAAATCAATGCTACAGATTGGCGGGTTAGAGATAGATGAAGAACAAGCGAGTTATTCCATGAATTTGGATCAGCCATGAATTTTAGCGAATCAAGTGCAGAAAAGAGAGGGAAGAAGAATCAATTTGTAAGTCATACGAATATTGGTAACTTCAACACTTCAAAGCGTTTTGGATTTGAACGCATACGTTTATGCTGTAAACCGTTTTCTCGGTCTCCTCCACATCAGCTACAGAGATAATTATTGTCTGTCCGAAGCAAATTCGACGACTACGCCCACTGTTGAATCTTTGACGACTTTGACTTCAATGCTGTTTATAAAACAGATCCTAGTTCTGAAAGGTGAATGTCTCTTAATATGGGACGACTTGAGTAAAACCAAAGGTTACAAAGTGGATATTATTGAATCTGAGGAAGTCTATAAATAAAGCCAAGAACATTTGGATTAGCAATCGGTGGTCATGGCTGGCCACTTATCACCTTCAAATGATTGAAGGATGAACATCTCCCGAAATGATTGAACCCCGAATTGAGCTGTCGCTTTTGGGGCCAGATCCGTGACGGTTCCAGCTTTGGTAACGTTTTACAAGTATCCCACCATGGCAGGCGTAAAACGAAAAGCAGAATTGGAGGTTCCTGTAGCTGACGAAAATGATCTGCTAAAATTGACACCTCTCGGCGCTGGAAATGAAGTGGGACGGTCGTCGATCTTGCTAGAGTACAAAGGAAAAACAGTCTTGGTAGGTTGATGCTTTCATTCTTGGGTGGGTGGTGAATGTGCAACAGCAGTAGCAGCAACAGCAAAAATCTTGCATCGTGATTGCGCAAGCTATATGGCTGCTATTGACCTTGCAAAGAGGGTGATGGAAGACATGCACAGAAATAAGTATTGCAGTGTATTTCTTGAATATACCAATAATAAAGAACATGTTCAACTCATTTCGTCTTTTTTCCGTTTTCTTTGGGTTCTTTAATCTGAAGCTCGACGCCGGTATCCATCCTGCTTACAGTGGATTGTCCTCGCTACCTTTCTTTGACGAAATCGATCCTGCGAGTATTGATATTCTTCTAGTAACTCAGTACGTAAAGGAATTCCTTCTTTGGATCGAATAATGCTGATATTTCGGATCGTCTTTAGCTTCCACGTCGACCATGCAGCTGCAGTGCCCTATCTTATGGAAAAGGTGTGATCCCGTTTGCGTATATTCGTTTTGTGGTGTACTAACTTGTATGTTTAGACTTCATTCAAAGGACGAGTTTTCATGACACATCCGACTAAGGCAATTTACAAATGGTTGCTCAGTGACTACGTGCGCGTCAGGTACTGTTTAAACTGAACTCGCATTGAAGCTCATATGCTCAATCTTACCCAGCAATATTGGCGACGAGGAGCAATTATACACCGAAGAAGACTTGATCAACTCGTTCCAGCGTATCGAAGCAATTGATTACCATCAGCAAGTTGAAGTTGAAGGCATCAAATTTACAGGTTTCAACGCGGGCCATGTGTTGGGAGCAGCCATGTTCCTTATCGAGATTGCTGGTGTCAAGGTGCTTTACACCGGAGACTACTCTCGTGAAGAGGATAGACATTTAATGGCGGCAGAGAAACCAGAAGGTTCAGTTGATGTCTTGATCACCGAAAGTACGTATGGTGTCCAATCACACGAACCAAGACTAGCAAAGGAATTACGGTTTACATGTAAGTCAAGTTTCAAAGATACATCTATGCAACTCGTTGGACTAATTTGTTTTAGCTCTGGTACATGACATTGTCGGTCGTGGAGGACGATGTTTGATGCCTGTGTTTGCATTGGGCCGTGCCCAAGAGTTGCTGCTTATTCTAGACGAGTACTGGGAAGCGCATCCA
This sequence comes from Rhizomucor pusillus, assembly GCF_041956525.1. Classification (NCBI taxonomy): domain Eukaryota; kingdom Fungi; phylum Mucoromycota; class Mucoromycetes; order Mucorales; family Lichtheimiaceae; genus Rhizomucor; species Rhizomucor pusillus. The sequence goes on along the minus strand of NW_027192143.1, from coordinate 1,315,149 downwards.
GAACTCGATAGCATCCCAATCTACTACGCCTCTAGCTTAGCAAAGAAGTGTATGGCAGTATACCAGACGTATATCAACATGATGAATGCCAGAATTCGCAAGCAATTCGCCATATCCAATCCATTCGTGTTCAAGCATATTAGCAATTTGCGAAATGTGGAACAATTCGAAGATTCTGGACCCTGCGTTATGATGGCAAGTCCTGGTATGTTGCAAAATGGTTTATCTCGAGAACTCTTTGAACGATGGGCACCGGATAAAAAGAATGGATTGGTCATTACTGGTTACTGTGTTGAAAATACATTAGCAAGGGTAAGTCTAGTGTAACGATTCAATACCAGCGTACAACGTCCACCTGACGACCTGGAAATTATCACAGCAAGCAATGAACGAGCCTTCAGACTTTACTGCGATGGATGGCCGGAAAATACCTCTGCGCATGTCTGTAGATTATATCTCGTTTTCAGCGCACGTTGACTTTACACAAAACAGCAAATTTATTGAAGAAATTCGAGCACCCCATGTGGTAAGTCTGTACAATATTGTGAAAGGTTGAAGCTCGGTACGAATGTAATTTTTTCATAGATGCTAGTACACGGTGAAGTCAATGCTATGTTCCGTCTGAAATCGGCCTTGCAAAGCAGATTCTCTGAAAAGGAGGAGAATGTCAAGATACATACACCGAAAAACTGCGAGACAGTCAAGCTGCACTTTAGAGGTGAAAAGATGGCAAAGGTGAGCTATTTTCTTTGAGAACAGCGTACTTTCTATCCAGCAAAGGACTGACGTGTATGCAAACTAGACTATTGGACGTTTGGCAGCCAAATATCCTACCGAAAACGAGCCACTCAGTGGTATCCTAGTAGCCAAGGATTTCCAGCTAAACATCATGTCACCAGAGGACTTGAATGAGCTGGGCGGGCTCATCACTACTGTTGTTACGCAGCGGCAGATAGTGCCGTTCAATGCAAATATCAGTCTCCTGAAATGGCATCTTGAGATGATGTTTGGTACTGTTAACGAGACCGATCTGGGCAAAGTTAGCACGGATGGAGAGAAAGGCACAGTTTTGCGGGTTTTTGACACTATCGACATCAAGCAAGTGTCCAGCAAGCCGAACCAGGTCATCTTGGAATGGATTGGCAATGCAATGAATGATATGGTGGCCGATTCGGTTCTTTCTGTAATTTTATCTGTGGATAGCTCTCCTGCAAGCGTGAAAGGTACGTCCATGCTCCGATGCATTAGTCTCATAATCTGACCTTGTGATCTATTTTCAGCGAGCTCGCGTCCGTGCTCCCATAATCACGACACCACCTCCTAAAAATACCTCCCGCAACAAACTCATTCAGCATGGCAGTCTTTTGTTATCAGTTAAAGACATCAACTTTCCCTTCTTTACTAACAAGTCATCAATAAACGTTGGTCTTTTATCTTTTACTTGTTTTAGCTGATCAGTATTTTTTCTCTGCTCAAAAAAAAAAAAAAAAAAAAAAAAAAAAAAAAATAAGTATTGAATTATTTTCTTGCGTGCAGGGGAGCATGTCCCCAGATACCTTCTCGCAATGAGGGAAAAAAGCCAACATCGAAGGGCAACAAAAGATTTTTTTCACACCTTCTTTTTTACTTATGGGCCTACCTATTTGGAAACCTCGCGACCGTGACGATAACATACGCTCCAAAGATAATGATGGAAGCAACATTTGTCGAACAAGTAGACGACCAATGGTGTTCAGTGCTCGTCAACGTCCTCCGTCTCTGCTGGCAGGGAGCGACACTAGAGCACGGGCCCATCAAGCGGCAATGGCTAATCGTCGATCCAGAGCGCTGACACTGGCACTTCGAGGAAACATTGCAAGAATATCGCCTGCTTCTCGATCGTCTCGGTCGAGCTCTGCCCAACAACGGGAGCAGATTTCTGATGAAAATCTTGATCGGCTCGTTCAGCAACGATTCGATGAAAAGGAAGATTTGTTGAATCAACTAGAGTTTACTGTGACACTTCTAGATCAGTTTCTAGCTACTCGTGCCACGCTAGGCTCAGACTCCATTGCCATTCCTTCGTTTATAACAGAAGGTAATGTGTGAAGAAAAGGGTTTGCAGTGAATTGCAAAGCTAAAGCCGGGCTTCGCTTTTCCTTACATAGATCTTCCAGCCGTACTTGCATCAGCAGCATCTTTATCATCATCTTCGTCCTCTTCTGGACACGAAGTTGTTGATCGGCTTCTTGAAGTACCACCATATTCCACACGACTCCAATCGATAGAAAGGGGCATTACGCTTGCCCATCGGCGGATCCGGGAGCAGCTGAGCATGCTGGGTACTTCAGTCTCAGAATCATTATCATCATCGTCATCGTCATCGTCATCCTCTCCTTCTCCTTCTCCTCCCCGCCCTACTTCTGTTTCTTCAAGCCATCCACTTCGGCTATCTCGTCAGCGATCATTCCTGCTATCTCCATCTCCGCCGACACCTCCACGTCCGATACCTTGGCCATCTGCACCAAGCAGCGATGATGACGACGAGCTGGAAGGAGGAAGCAGATCCGTGCGCATTGTTGTTAACCATCCAGTCGATTCTTCTATGTTGCCCTAGTTGTCTCCTTTATATATTCTTTCTTTTTCGATACCCTTGGCATAAACAGCAGATTACATACGAGTTTTAACACCTTTTTTTTTTCGCTCTTTTACTCGACATTGTACAAAAAAGAGACGAAAGAATTGTACCCTTTTCTTTATCTTCTTTTTTCTTTTTCGTCTTTAGTGCTAAAGGAACAATAGAATACATAAGGTGGGTGTGGGAATGACAGTGACAGGGAAGACAAATCAAAAGGAAAAAAAGAGTGGATATTACTCGGGGGCAGTGTGCAGACCAACTAGTTTAGCTGATGAACTGCTCAGCTGACAAGATGGGCACACCGCCATCCACGTGCGAGGATTGCGGTCCACCGCCAAAGATGGGGCTATCTTCGTGCCAGCTAGCATCGACGTGGCTGGCCTCAGTTTCTGGCTCGATTTCTTCGGTTTGCCACGCTGCAGCGTCATCGTGAACGGCTTGTTCTTCTTCCGAATCGCTACCAATCTCGGTCCATTGGTTTTCGACAATACTATCGGAGTGTTCAGCCGAGTCTTCAACTACTTCTGCCTGCCACTCGGTAGCGTCTTGATGAGACTGTTCGTTCACTCCGGTTTCAGTCCAACTGCTCTCAGCGACGTTGCCGTGCTCGTCTACAACCTCGCTTTGCCATTCGGCAACGTCGTCGTGTTTGTCTGCGTCTGAGGATTGCCAGGCGGAGCCATCGTTGCTGTGTGCCTGCGCTTCTCCTTCAGAGTGCCAAGTGGCGTCGTTGTCCACTTGGATCTCTTCAGCTTGCCATTGTTCTGCGCTGTCAGCATGTGCAGGTTCCTCGTCCTCGCCGCCAATTTCGGTCCATTGGTTCTCGACGACAGCGTTCGCGTGGCCCTGCGGCTCGTCGGATTGCCACTCGTTTGCATGGGCAGGTGTCTGTATTTCGTCAGTCCATTGGTTTTCGACAATGTTCGTGTGCAAAGGCTCGTAGTTGTCTTCAACTTCAATCTCTTCGGCTTGCCACTCTGCAGCGTCTGCATGCGTTGCATCCTCGCTGCCAATTTCCATCCACTGGCCTTCAACAAAGTCGTTGGTATGTTCCGCAACATGGTCGTTATCAATCTCGATCTCTTCGGCCTGCCACTCGGTGGCATCAGGATGGACTGCTACACCGTTGTCGCCAATCTCAGTCCATTGACCTTCCATTATCTCGTTGACATGCGGGTCATACTCGATTTTATCGTAGGCGGGGGCATCGTCGTACTCTTCGGCAGACCACTCACCTTGGTTGGAGTGGTCGAAAACGTTGGCAGCACCAGAGTCGTCATGCCATTCATTTTCTGTAGCAGGAATTTCCTCGGCAGACCAATCTTCAACGGCGTCTGAGTGGTCGTTTCCTACAGCATTGCCGTGAGTGCGACGATCTTCGTTGGTGAAGTAAGGGCTAGCAGCGTCGACGTGCGAGGCAGAGTTAGAGTTGCCACGGGTACGACGGTCCTCGTTTGTAAAGTAAGGCGAATCAATATGGGAGGCACCATTGATCTTCGCAGCATTGCTATGCGTGCGTCGATCCTCGTTTGTAAAGTATGGCGAATCGACATGTTGAGGAGCGCCGATAGGGTCGTCACTTACAGAGTTTTTGTGGGTGACTTTTTCCTTTTCGGTAGCCTTGTTGTTGTGAATGTATTTGGTATAATCCTGATCTAGGCTCTGCAGCAAATTCAGTTTAGCGTTTAATCGCTCGTTGTCTACTTCTCTTTCCATGTCTTCTTACTCTAATATAATCATCAAAAGTCTTGATCTCAGAATGGTCTTCCTCTGCTGCAGCGTTCTTGTGCGTTGCTTGAGGCTTCTTATCATTGTCAAGGTATTCATCAAGCTGGTCGATCATTTCATCCCAATCTTTACTGTCACTCTTTTGAGCTGAACCACTTTGCTTGGCTATACCTTGGACGATCTCGTCGATCTTGGTATCATCCATGTGCGAGGAAGTCTTGCCGTTCTTTGTGATATCCTGAACAATTTCATTGATCTTGGCGTCATCGTTGTGCGATGAAGCTTTGCCCTCTTTTGCAATATCCTGTACAATCTTATCAATCTCGGCGTCGTTGGTGTGGTTTACAGTCTCGCTGCTCTTTGCAATGTTCTGAACGATCTTATCGATTTCAGCATCGTTATCGTGTGATTCTTTTTCATTGTTTGCAATGTCTTCCAGGATCTTTTCAATCTGTTCATCATTGCTGTGAGACTGATTGGTCTGTCCAATCTGTTTATCGTTGCCGTTGTTGGCTTGACTAGACTGCTTGGCAATCTCCTGAAGAATGCCCTCGATTTGGTCAATGTTTGGCTGTGCATCGCCCTCATCTGTGGTCTTCGAGTTGGCAATATTGTCGATAGCACCCTCCAGTTTATCGTCGACCTCGTTGGTGTGTTTGTCGCCAGTTATCTCCTCGAGAATTTGTTCGAGCTGCTGGTCATCTATGTGTCCCGAGGTTTGATCCTCAGAGGTCGGCTCCTGTTGAACAGCGGCGCTTCCCTGTGGTTGATCCTCTTGCTGTTGTTGCGTCGTCGCAGCTGGCGCGGCTTGCTGCACAGGAGTTGTCGCTTCCACGCGCTTCTCGATAGTGAAGGGCACGGATTTAACCTGGCAGTTACTGTTGCCGCCGATCGTCGAAAGATACACACTGTATTCGCCTATATCTCCGGTTAGAGAAGTACTGTGACTCGCAGATGCTTCCTTTACATTTACATACCAGATTCAGCGTTACCAAGACTGAAAGGGACTTCGTCGGACGCTCCACGGGTTGCATCTTTGTGTATTCAATGAGCGATCTGTTTTCTTGCTAGCGAGAAAAAAAGGAAATTCATTTGAGCTTACCGTAGGTTCCGAGATATGACACCTGGTTGCTATCGTTGGCAATAGTCAAGTTGACTTGGGAAGCAGGGTAGTCGGTAGGAATCTGCCAAGCAACAACGTGCTTGCTGTTCTCCTCAAAGACGAGGTCTATTTTCGAGTCAGAAAATTTGTTGCTAGTGACACGAGTGCGACGACGGTAATTTACCTTGCGAAGCGGGGAAAGTGATGCGTACATCTAGAGTGCGGAATGCCCGGTCAGAATGAATGGATGTAAAACTTAACGGCGTGAATCGTACCTTGACAGTTGTCTTGGGGGGTTACATCGTCAAAATGAAAGAACGGGCTAGCGCTGACAAACGTGCCGTAATGTAGCAGCGCAGCCGCAGTGACTGACAAGCTGACCAAGTTGTTGAACTTCATCTTGGTCTTGCTCAGAGACAATCAAAGGGTTTGTAAAGAAGGGAAAGGGTGAGGAAGGGTGGATAGAAAAAGAAAAACAAAAAGGAAAAGATCTAAAGTCGAAATGGGTTCGGGACCATAGTCAATAAGTGCTGTGTAACCTCGCGTATAAATAGATACTTGACTTCGCAAAGTAATCAGAGCAAAAATCAACTGGAATTGGAGAATTGAAAATAGAACAGTATCTGCAAGTGTCACAGCGCAACATGGAAGAACATAATGTGGCCGCAAAGGACACACAAGCAGGTTCTTTATATCGTGCTTAATTACATGCATAAGTGTTCGTGACAACACCTTCTGTCAAGTTGACCAGGTCCTTAAAGTTCATTGCTCAAATAACTCTGCAAGCTATACATAGAGCTGATAGCCACCAGAATGGATGTACTCGTAGCTGTAGCCTATCCTTTGAATGCCATTTTTCGGGTTACCATTCCGACTTGCCATCTGTCCACACTGTAGTAATCGCTCGCAAAAAGTGGAACTTGAGTGCGAAATGACAGAACCCCTGAATCCCTTGGAGTTTGTACACCTAAGACTAATAGCTTAGCTTAAAGAAAAATGTTCAACTCTACATGCAACTTTTACAGCAAAGAATATTAGAATAATAGGTAAAAGACCAATTGGCCGCTATATAGCTTATTTCGTTACGAATATACGTCTTGTTCATAGACGGAATAAATAACACAGTCAAATCTATGCCGGTGACAAAATGATACTTTGAAAAACTCTCCAAGCAGTAAAGAGAGCATAGAGCTCAATTTTACCATGCATTGGAACCGGAGGCCGAGAATCGACTAACTAAGTGTAACAAACCTGGATGGGAGATGCCGGTAAGCCTTGGGCTTTTCAACATAGACTTTTTTGTGGCTTCCAATTCGAGAAATGTATTTTGTAAGATCTCATTGAAGATTCAAAATGCTCACTTGGCAAGGGACTTATTACGGTTAATAGTATAGATAATTGCCCCTCTTTCGCACCTATTCGACTCTTGCAATACAGTACAGAGAATTGATCCCGGAGTGCTTGGAAAAAAGGCCAAGTTTCTTTCGAATATCTTGGCAAAGGCTTTGTCGATCCATGGGCGATCCAGCTTCGCTCTTCACATTTGATACTATTCGCAGTCTTCCCGAATTGGGCAGCTTGTGCCGCGAATCGCTTCGTTTGCGAAATATTTTCTTATCACTTCCACCGAAGCGCGTGCGTAAAACGAACTTTACATTTAGCAACGGCGTCGGGATCAAGCCCATTGAAAATGTCCAAATTAACACTTACTACAACCACAGAGAGGAGGATATCCAGCATGACAATCTTGGTAGACACGGTGATTTCTAGCCTTTCTTATATGCAGACCAGCAAGATTGTCAACCTATGCTACATTGAAAGAAAGAAGAAATGTGTTAGGCTTGCGGCAGGAAACGAGATATCTGAAAGAGCTAGGGAGCAAATCTTGGAGCAAGATGAATATCAAGCGTGATATAGATAGATCTGTGCGCGAGCGAAATAAATATTAGGGCGAGTCAATGCTGACATTACCCGACTACGTAGATTTTCCATTTTTCTTTCGACATAGAGCGCGTCGCAAATGCTACTGCCTCATTCACTTTTCGTCATTACCGGTGCTAATCGCGGCTTTGGGCGCGCCGTTGTGCTTGCATTAGCCGAGCACGCTGAACATAGGACGACGTTGGTGCTCGCCGGCCGAAAGCAGGACGAGCTTGATAGTGTACGGCAACAGGTCGTGGGAAAAAACATCAATGTGCATACAATTGCCGGTATATCTCTTGCATCTGCGAAAGATGCGCAGAGAACCGTCTTGAATGAGCTGCAGCAGCTTGTTAATGTAAGAAATCACTGATGCACAGCACGGACTGAACTTTCTGTAATGCTGATATTCTATGCTAATGCTTTTAATGACATTTTTTCCTTTTTGCTGCATGTATAATATGATCAGCAAATCACGCCTCCTTTAACACACGCAACTCTAATCAACAATGCTGGGTCTACAGGCGACTTGTCAAAAAGAGTGCCAGACTATAATGCTGAGGAAATCCAGCAATACTGTGATTTCAACATTGCGTCTTATGCTTGTCTCGTGTAAGAACGGATATGGCTATCCTAGGACAGTGGTCACTAAATAGAATGCGATGCATATAGATCTGGATTTATCAAAGCTCTGAGAAGTATCGAGGCGTTTGCGCCCGAACTGACTATTGTCAACATTTCATCGCTGCTCGCAGTGCAGCCATTTTCAAACTGGGCGTTGTATGCTAGCGGAAAAGCGGCAAGAGACATGTTCTTGAAGGTGCTCGCTCTCGAAGAGGTAAGGCGGAAACATGGGACGCAGCGCTTTTGTCTAGATAAAGACATAATTGTTTCCATTGTATGCAGAAATCTGTGCGCACGTTATCATATGCTCCTGGTCCCTTGGATAACGAAATGCAACGACAAGTACGGGAAACACTCGGCGACCCAGAGCAGAAGCAGCTCTATACCAATTTAGCAAATGAGGTTAGTTGGCTATTGGCTCCTAGCTCCTGGCTGCTGCTGCATCGGCATTCACCAAAGTTAACCTTTGATAACATAACCTTATTTTTAACTCTCTAGGGCAAATTGGTAACTATGGAAGAATCTGCCCGCAAACTTGTGATGTTGCTTAGAAGCAATACATTCGAGTCAGGGGCTCACGTTGACTTTTATGATTAAGAGCCATATTAAACAGGACGAAAGGAGAGAGGAAATAAACAGAAGGACAACTATAGGAGTTGGACGCTTTTCTACTTTTCTTCACCTTTCTCTTGTTTTCCCTTTTGTACCTGTATTCATTATTGTTCTTTTAAAGAAACTCTTTACATATAATTCCCATGTGATAATGAGCAGTGTTATGTCTGCCGCAACGGATGATAATGTTGCTATAGTACGAACCATTCAGAATGACGAGACGCAGCTGCGAACGCTAGTTGTCATCCTGTCCATGTCTGGAGGTCTAGTCATTGCCTTAACGTTCGGCTTCGGTATATATTTGTACTGGCATTGTCGGCAGCAGCGTAAACATAGCAGAATGAAAGCCGATAGCAGAGTATCAGCTATACATTGCTCTCATCGAAATACGTCAGCAAATGCAGCCACACTATGTTCGTCGTCGTCACTGTTATCATCGTCACCCTTGCCATCATCATCCTCTGGGCCTAACGAGCAGCAACAAGAAGAGCAAAGGACACTAGCTATGGATGAAAAAAGCTTGCCACCGCAACAAGCACCGTGTTTCGAGGAAACTGTCGAGCGCCCAACACCGTCTGCACCCACCGCAAAGGAATTAGCAGCAGTCTCGGCGACAGCGGCAACAGCACCATCATGCTCTCCTCCCTCGGAACTTGATATCTGCGATCTTCCACCACCAGCATACACACCTCGTAGTCTAGATCCATGCAACATTTAATGATTATAAAAAGCAAAAGAAGAGGAAAAATAGAGAATGCTAATGAGTTCTGCACGAAGAAGAGAAGAAGGATAAAGAAAAGGGTTCTGTATGTCTGTGCTATGGAAAACCTTTGCCTTGTCATGTGCCTTGTGCGTTATAGAGTATACTAGTTAGATGTCAGCAACAAAGGTTAAGTGTTTAAAAAAGGTGCGGGAATGGGTTGACATGCCGAGAGATAGATAGAATAGAGAGAGAAAGCAAGAAAAAGGAGAAAGGAAGAAAAAAGTACAAAAATATGCATGAGAGATTATGTACATTTAAGCGTCTGTCGAGCGGTTTGTCTCCTTGCCCGGTTTGGTGAACAGCGGGTTCTTGCTGTAGGACAAGCGGATGCCACCCTTGACAGAGTTCGTCAATGTATGACCCTGAAGCTCTGTCATGGCCTGACTGGCATAGGAAACGTCTTCAAACTCGACGAAGCACATTGGTCCTTGAGGTTTTGTGCGGAAACACATGCGCTTGTATCCACGGCACTTGCTGAAAACCTGACGCAGCTCCTCTTCACTGGTGTACGGAGGCAAGTTACCAACATACAAAGTGTTGCAAGGAGGATTTTGATCGGCAGGATTGTTGCTGCTGACACTGCCGTTAGGACGGTAACTGGGGGAGGAAACACTGGGAGTGCGTATCTCACTTTGAAGAGAGAGCGATCCCATGCGGTTCAGCACCTCGTTGCCAGCATCGAAGAGTGAATTTCCAAAACCGCTTCGTTCATTGGGCACGGGAGAGGACTTTGACAGGTAACTAAGCGGATCATTTTCCTCTTGCAGGAAATTATGATGATTGAGAATGCGGGAAGCGGCAGTGGCTGCAGGAGCGCGTGGATACAGACTGAATGCACGGGTGAATGGTGGGATTACTTCATTGTTGCTACGTGCATCAAATGATTGCGATCGCAGGTTGAAAAATGCATCATCGAAAGCGGGCGTATTGCTGCCATTGCCTAATGGATGCTCACTGAAAGGGTCGTTTTTGTAATCGGCCGGGGATAGGAGATCGCTTGGGAGAGGCGAGAAACTGTCATAGACCGGTCGATGGAGGCTCATCTTCCTTGACAACGTACTTAGCGGCGACGTCACTGTTTCTCCGGTTGTACCCATCGTGTGATGGAGTGGAGGAGGTGCAGGAGCAGAACCTGCGGCAGCCGCAGCAGCAGCGGCAGCGGCGGCGGCTGGATGTGCATTGGGTGCAATGGATCCTCGTTTGATATGCAAGTTTTTCTTCGCCATCTCCGCCTTCAAGACAGCACCTTTTTCTGTATCCACCTTTTTGCCATTCAAAACTTCCACTGCCTCCATAGCTTCCAGGCGAGTACGAAATCTGGCGAAGCCAATCTAATATTGAAAAGCAAATTATTAGACAGGGCAACAAACATAAAAACAATTCTGCATTGGTTTCTTTTCCATACCATCTGTTTCTTCGCTCCAGAAGTACCGTTTGCACCGTTAGCGTTGGAAGAAGCATCCTCCTCTTGATCCTTTGAATGCCACTTTAGGGATGCTGCTTCGAAGCCTGGCGAGAAAGTGAACATGTTTTGGAATTCTCGCTCTTGCATGTCGTCCGGGAACCCAACAACAAAGATTGTCGTGACATCGTCTGAAGCAGGGTTAGAGGTGTTCCCAATCTGCTGCTGAGTAGACGTAGGTGGAGAACTTTGGTATGTTGAAGGCGGGAAAAATGCCGATGGTGCAGGCGAAGCCGAAAGTGGGTGTACAATGCGGTAATCGGTGGGACCAGCTGTGAAAGCGTTGTGCCCCAACAATGAAGTCTCACTTGCCATGGCGATCCGTCGTTGTTGGCACTTGAAGGGAAGAAAAAAATGAGAACACAGACACCGGAAAGGGGTGTCGCACCAAAAATGGCGGGCACTCAATTTTGAATGGTCCACTAACCCATTTTCGTCGACAGACACAGGGTGGTCTCACATTATTGCCTATCGAACGTGCCATCGAAAACCCTCAGGTAGCTGAGATCCAGGTATCCAAGCATTTGCCAATATGTATTATTTAAGCATTCAAAGTGAGAAAGGTTTGGTTTTCCAGTCTTTGGAAACAGCAAATCGGCTTTTATCCGCTCTATTACACAAGAGTAATTTGTTTCATTCTTCTCGTTTCTTTTTAGCCGCTGCGCCGACTCGTTCTTGTTTCTTAGATGTTGTTTTACCGAGACCTTTGTGCTTGTGGGAATCCTGGCCGATAATAAATGCAAGTCAGAGGAATGATGTACATGGAATATAAAAGAACAAGTGTGTTGGTATATACCTTTCTGCTCATCAGTGCCCTGTTTCGTACGCCTTGTCCGCCTTCCCAGAAGGCACCCTTTTGGTGGGAGCGCTCGAATTCATATCCACAAACACAAATGGCCGTAATAGGCTGTTCTCGCGAGCACAGGCCGCAAACATGTCGCCTGGCATAATCGTAACTGTGGCTCTCCTTGGAATCGTGGCATACGTCGCAAGGATACAGCTTACCACAGCAGGGGAAACGGAACCAACGCTTGGACTTGCGATAATGCTGGCAAGTACCTTGGTCCGGCAACGGTTCACCGACGACAAATGCAGGCTCCTTTCGTTTCTTCTTTTTTAGCATCGTTTTGGCGGCTTGACTTCCACTGGCACGCAGAGTATCTCCGCCCTGGCCTATGCTGACAAATTTGTAACCTCCAAGGCTAACTTTCAGCTTGGTGTGGCATGAGAAACAGGGGACGATTCTCGGCTGATCGTCGGCCGTTAGATGGAAAGGCTGCTTGACATCCTCCATACAGTTTGCACAAGTACCCAAGAACGACATGTACAATACATCAAAAGGCGTACAGCCTTCCAATTGCAGAAATCCAACTGTTTTGGCATTGGCATGTACAAGTTCTGCAGGGTTTCATTAGCTAAGCACCTTGCATATAATTTCAAGATTCCTTATTTCCTTTCTCATACCTGCAGTGACCTTTGCACCCAACTGGCTGTTGCAGGCCGGACATGGCAACCAGCACTCTTCCAACCTTCCATCATTTTTCCCGACCGGATTAATAGGATCCTTGGGCATTATATCCTCCATCTCTGCAGTTTCTTTGCATCTGTTACACTTGACCATCAAATGCACGGAGATGCATCTAAAAAGGGATACATTTTCCAAAACAGGAGATACAAGACGCAATTCTGTGCCTCTGCGTATCGGTTTTGATTCTCCTGCAGCGGGTTTCTTCTTTTGTTCGACAGCTTGCTCCTCGTCGCTGTCATCATTTTCACCGTCTGAGGTCTCGTATTCGTCTTCATCTTCTGAGCTTCCAGCGCTTTTGCCAGGCAAATCATCAGCTTCTACACCGGGAGGTCTGAGCATTGAAGGATCATCCACAACTATAACCCTGTTTTTTCTATCGTCAGATTCACCGCCAATGACTGGTTTCTTGGTGGACGAATTTCCAGTTGAGGAAATTGCAGTCGAAGCAGGCTTATCCACCTCCACGGGTTTCTGCGGTTTCATTTGTGGCGGGTACCGTAGAATTGTTTCCAGATGCCTATTCAGCCAATTGAGGTTTTGGAACAAAGTCCTATTACCGGTCTTGACATGCTCGGCAAACTCATAATTAATGGCTCTAGAAAAGCATTGTAAATCTACCATTGAAAGCCGACTGCGAGATCTGGCTTTCCGCGTACCTTAATTCTTCCTCTTTCAATCCCTTGTTCTCGACCTCAATGCTGCAAGGCAGTAAAGGATATTGAGCAGGAATACGATACTTTAGACGCAGTTCCCCATGGAAGAGATCTTTGAAAGCAAAATCAGGATCGTTGAGAGGAACAACGAGCTGTATAACAATCTCGGAGGCATCTGATCTATAAAGCTCTTAGTATTCGTCCTGCGCTTAGCAAAACTTATCTGCTTTTCCTTTACCTTGCAATTTTGTAGGAATCTCGAAAACGCGATTTCAATTGATGCATTTCCTTTCGGCGAGTTTCTGCTGCTGCTTCGAGTTGGGCAGCAGTAAAGAAAGGAGTAGCCATTGCATCGAGCTTCTTTGACGGTTTCGGGGATGGTTTGCGTACAGTTTCCACTGGCGGTGACGTTGGCGATGAAGTAGAAGATGGTTGTGGAGTCACACTCTTGGATGATGTTTGGTTCTTGGCTGCCACTGCTGCAACGAATTCGCTGGGTAGCTCCGGTGCAACCATGCTCGCTTTCGATGCAGATACAAAGCGCATGGTTTCCGCAGGAGATTGCTGGAGCAAAGTCTCCAAATTCTTGTCCAACCATCCCATCTGCCGTACCAACGTCGTGTCACTTTGGCTCGCGTACGCTTCAAATCCCTTTTCTACGTTGCTGTTGAGGAGATGGTTAAGATTATGCGACGCTGAAAATAGCACATTTCATACATACAATGCATATCCTTTAGGAATATCAGAATTTAAAACAAGTAGCTTGCAGTGTTTCTTTGGATATTCGTGAGGCACCTGCAGCTGGACTTGAAGGGCTTCAATTTCGTATGGGAAGTCAGGATCACTGGGCTTTATGGAAAGTCGAACAATCGTGTTCTCGTTGTCTTTCCTGAGGCGATCATTAATTACATGCGCTTTGTAGAATGCCAGTTTCTCTAACTCACCCAACTTTCTTGAAATTTGAACGGTATCGCCGTTCAAGTTGCGCAAGTTCAACATCCCGCCCTCTCTGAGGTTGCTGCATCGCACATATTAAGTATTCAGGTAGTTGCAATTTCAAAGTGGACAAGACACCATACCTTTGCTACGGGAGCTCTCGCTTCAGGCATTTCAATGGAGCTATGAGTGCAGAATGGAACGGTCCCAACCGCAGCACTCCTTTTATAAGCTTCACAGGACCGCTGAGTTGCTGCTGCGCAACATGTCAAAAATGTCTCATCATAGCCCGATTTTTCATGAACTCAGATGAATTATGCAAACGTGAAGAGTGGCAACGTAAAAAGGTAACGGTATATTACAGCGTTGTTTTAAGATTAGAAAACAGGAACATATTGTTTGCCGTATCTAATTAGTTTCCTTGCAATAAATGGTGAAGTGTACATATACATGGACCGGCAAAAGAAAGATGAGTCGGGAACTGTTTTCCGTCTTCAGATCGGCCATTACAGTAGCCTTTCATGGATTCATCAATTCGTCGACACAAAAATACGAGCCCGGAATCAATATCTAAATGGAAAGCCAACAGGCAGCGCCGAGGATAGTAGCAGGGTTTATTTGCTGCTGTAATATGTACACGTTCAAGACTGTTTCTTCATTGGTTTAATCAGATCTTAGAGTGTATCTGAAGTGCATAACCGCTCACAAGTCGAAAGCGAGGAACTAGCATTCATAGAACAGCGTCTACGTGAAAATGCGGGTATCTGCAAAAGTTTACTTTCGCTTGGCAGGGATTTTCTTGTATGTCTTTTTGCCCGTCAAGAGATCGACATAATCCGGCTTTTCTTCTTTCTTAACTTTCTTTTCATTCTTTGGTACTTCGTCGACGTCCATGGAAACCTGTTTATCTGAGGCAGCTGCCTTGACAGCTGCAGTGGCAGTTGCAACGGCTTCTTTCTTCTTTTTCGCTTGTTCCTTCGGTTTCGTGATTCCAGCCGCCTTTTTCAATGCGATCGCTTCCTTTTCTTTGCGGGACGGTCGTTTGTAAAATTTAGCTGATTTACCCATGTTGACAAGTGGAAGAAGAAGGAAATGGTTCCTGGCATCAAGCCACACTTGTTAAAGACATTGTGGAAGTCCACTGAATTTTAAAATATGTGAAGGTAAAGCCTTGTGCGATTGAATATTAATCCTCTCTGTGAAAAGAGTCACCAAGGTGTAACTGCTCTTTCTCTCTCTATCTCTCTCTTCATGCGTTTCTCTTTCATGTTATTACAAACGCAGATTACGACTTTCTGTCTTTTCCTTTGATGGCGCATTTTCGCACGGCCTTTTCTAGACGAGCATTGCTTTCAACTTTAATCAAGAGGTGTAGTAAAAATCGCTAAACACAGACTCTATCACTAATCACTATTATATTAAAGAAACAGCATTTTGTACGATTTCCTGACTTATCGACCGTTTCCTCTGCTACTAAAATCCATAAATGTCAACAGACATTGGTATTTTCCAGGAGTTTCTATACTGATGTTCAGCTGCTATAAAAGCCAGCGAAGTAGAAAACGTCCATAAACTGAAGCGATACCTTTTCATACCTGTCTTTTACGCGAGTGAATTTCCAAAAAAAAAAAAAAAAAATGCCACGAT
>NW_027192143.1:1248204-1297937 GCF_041956525.1 Rhizomucor pusillus | reverse complement strand
GCTTGTATTTACTTATGCGACGCGAGTCATCATTGCCTTCGATGTTCGACTATAGGTGTTACTCACTTTTTGCTGCGGCATCACCGACGTCTGGCGATCGTCTATTATGCATAGCGCACTCTCCATGATACCGTTGCTTTTTACTAGTAATAAACGACCAACATAATGCTGTATAAAACGATAGCACGGATTGTATCCTCGCAAAGAACATATTGCAACGTCAGGATCAAAGGCACCAAAGCAGTGTTACCCAATCACAGTGAGCAGAAGTGCACGCTTACTGCTGCGTTTCAAAATTTTTTATTTTCTAGGCTTGTTTTCCAGCAGCAAAGAACTGTCTCCTTTCTCGCTTCAACGAAATGTCTTTGACCCTCGAGACTCCTTTGGCCTTCAAGGTTCTTAACGGCTTCTTCGAAAACGCTTCTTACGTTCAGGGGTAAGTTCCACGTAAATTCTCATTAATTCTTCGAAAGCAATGGCTAATGATTTCCCAATTAGCTACGAAGCCTCTGAAGCCGACAAGGCCGTCTTCGATGCTTTGCCCGAGGGTCCTTCCCCCTCCGTGTACCCCCACTTGGCCCGCTGGTACAACCACATTGCCGCTGTCAAGGGCTACACTACAAAGTAAGATGCTTGGTCGCGATCAGTTACAGTACGACAAAGTGTATTAATCGATACGCGTTACATAGGGCTGCTGTCGAAGGTGCCACCACCGCCGCCAAGGCCGAGGCTGCCGCTGAGGATGATGACATTGATCTCTTCGGCTCTGAGGACGAAGAAGTTGATGAGGAAGCCGAAAAGCTCAAGGCCCAACGCCTTGCCGAATACAACGCAAAGAAGGCTGCCAAGCCCAAGCCTATCGCAAAGACCACCGTCACTTTGGATGTTAAGCCTTGGGATGACGAGACTGATGTCAATGCCATGACCGAGGCTGTCCGTGCCATCGCTATGGACGGCTTGTTGTGGGGCGGTTTCCAACACGTTCCCGTCGGTTACGGTATCAAGAAGCTTCAGATCAACTGTGTCGTTGAAGACGACAAGGTTGCCATGGACGACTTGACCGACAAGATTATGGAATTGGAAGACTATGTTCAATCTGTCGACATCGCTGCCATGCAAAAGATCTAAAATTCAACTATCCATTATCCGCACCCCTGAATCCACATTCAATAAAACTGTCCATTGCATTTTTTTCTGTGGAATGCTGTCTTCCTTTTTTTTTCGTCCTTTGTTCTTTGCTATATTCTTCTATTCATCGTCGATATGAACCAGATTCTTAATGCTACAGACTACTATGCTGTTTTGGGCCTGAAGGAAACTGATGATCTGACAACTGCAGATATTAGGCACGCATATTTGAAGGTATGCGTCAAAGGATAATACACCTCGATGAATACCAGCTTTATGACGGGGATACGTCTAGAGAAGCAGATATTGCCACCCGGATAAAGCGACAGATCAAGATTTAGCTACCGAGAGTTTTCAAGGTATGCATATCTGGAATTCCGTTTAGCTAGCTGATACTCACCCCGTTGTTCACCATAAAGTCCTCACTGCCGCATATGACACACTTCGGGATCCTGTTCGCAGACGTCAATATGATTTAGGTCTTCTTACAGAACGTCAAGACCATTATTTGGGTCCGGGCGATGTATTTGAGCAGCTACTGCTTCAGGTAAAATGATACCATTATTTGTCCTGCTTGTCTCATCTCACGCGTTTTATTTATCACCGTTAGGTTCTTCAAGAGGCATCTCAGTATCAGTGTCGAACCATGATGGCGTTACTTGGCAAGTTAATCTTTTGTTGTAAATTTGTTGATAAATGTCCTAAGACATCGGCTGTTTGACAGGTTCGCTAGTAATGAGTTACTGCAAGGAGGAAACCATGGAGTGGGTTAGAAACATGACATCATGTAAGTTTTTCACAGGGCTGCAATGCTCTAAATTCTGATCGCCTCGTCTTCAATAGTGCCTCAAAGGCAATTCAAATCTCTCCAAACACAGGCGGCAAAACTACGAGAAATGTTTACCAGTCTTCTTTAACTATATTTTGCTAAATTGCGATTTGTACTTCTATCATGGATTAATTGGCCTTAATAACTGTGAAAAATGTATTAGTATAAGCCATTCTTATTTTTACGCGTATTACGTCTGGATGAAATTGATATCTATTGATTCGGATAACCTAAAAAGTCGACATATTGTTACTGGATATGGTGAATTATTGAGGGCTGTCGTAATCAGGAACTTCCGGCAGATTCAATAGCTCACTAATAACGCTTTGAGACAGAATATCAGTATGTAATGAGCCCATAGGATTCCTCCTGGTCGTTTGCAGTTCATCCCTAGCGCTTGCTGTCCGAGCATACTATCTCTGTTGATGCTCACCGGATGATGATCTACGAACTGAGTAGCGTTTCTGGAAATTCAGGGCATTTTCAGATATACAAACCGTCATTAGAAACTCCTCTAGTTATCCAAGTAAGGTTTTAAATGATTCAGTTCTGTAATATTATTGATGGCACAACCTTCCAAGCCTAACATAGAAAAACAATATTTATAGCATGTCATCTCAAGTCTCAGCAGAATTCGTGAACGCCGTAGATCTTTTCATTGCTCATTTTTGAAATTGGGGCAAGTAAACGATGCATCATCCCATTTTTGCAGCATTACTGAGTCATACTGGATCATCAAAAAAGCTGCTTTATTGGTAAAATTCTTCGTCCTTGACAGCGTTTTCATCCTCTTTCCAAATCTTGATTGTTTTGTCGGCTTCACCAGTGATAAGACGAAGACCAGTTCGATCGAACGTGCTGGCAAAGATACCAGCTTCAGCATCCAAAGAGCCAGGTTGCACGGTGGTCGTCAAGGATTGGAATTGGTATCCTGATCTCCAATCATGGAAGCCCATGGAGCCGTCATCACCTATGAGCATGTAAGCAACTGTTTCAATATAAATGCACTGTACGTATTTTTTAACGTACCTCCTGAGAAAATGACACCATCTTGATTAATCGACAATGTATTTATAATCGATTTACGTCCTTCGTAATTTTGGATAAATGTTCCCTCAGGACATTTCCAGCCCTTGATATTATCCGCACTTCCACTCACGAAACCGAACTCTGTAGGATGAATGGCCAATGCACGTACGCTCTTCTTGTGATGCGTCAAGACACCCATGGTCTTGCCAGCTGCCAAATCCCACAGTCGGATAGTGCTATCCATAGAACCTGTGATCACCTGCGGGTCCGCTTCTTGACATTTGACATCCGAAACTGTGCTGGTATGGCCCGTTAGGACGTGGACATTTTGTTTTGTTCGCATATCCCAGACCTGTATAACAAAAGCGTTAGTCTGAAAAATCCATAATTGCATATATCAGGGCACTTACACGTGCTGTGGCATCACGGCCACTTGTTACAAGGACGTCAATGGTAGGATGGAGACTCAAGGAGTATACACCGGACAAATGGCCATGGTATTGCCGAATCACCTTATTCTGCTCCAAGTCCCAGCATTTCACCATTTTATCTTCACCACAAGAGAATAGATAGGGATGTCGCGGTGAGACTGCTAAACCTCGTACTGTGCTGATGTGACCTGTCAATGATAATTTTAAAGTGCCGGAAGCAAGATCCCAGATCTACAAAATATATGTATATAAGCTTATACGTTATGTACAAATTGATGAACAATTCCTACCTTAATGGTACGGTCACCAGCACCTGTTGCGAACCATTTGTTTCCTGGTTCCACCGTGACAGCGCGAACCCAACCCAAATGTCCACTGATGACACGCATAAGCTTCCACGGCGCATGCCAGACTGGCCGAATAGTCTTTGCGCGTGCACGTCGCACCAATGACCCTGCAGCTGCTGGACTGTCTGCGAAAATATCGGGTAGATCATTCTTTGTACGCAATGCAACAATGCCTTGTTTTGCTTTATCACTGTTATACAGATCAGTAACTTATAGTCGCAAAGTAAGCTCGAAATAACATACTCGACAGTTTTTTCTGGTAGCGTATCAATAAGCTTCTGTACAGAGCTACGGCGTTCTTCTTCGTCTGGTACATCCTCTATTTTAGGTGCTGTCTTCTTTTGTTTCGCTTTCTGTTGTGCTTCTTTCTGCTGTCTGATTAAAGCTTCGGGGAGAGTTCGTACATCTTCGTATTCATCGCGTATTTTGCTAGTGAGTTTGCTTCGTTGACTGAAACGATTGTTAATCATAAACCTCTCGCGCTGATGCAAGTCTTAGATCTACCTCTCGGGCTCGTCCATGGCAGCTTGGCCATACGTATTAGTAAATAGCAATCTTGTTTTCTTTGCCGATCCAGATAGTAGGTCTTGCATTTTGTTAGTCGTGCCGCCGTCGACTTCCATTGTGGAGTCATTCTCGGGTGCTGATCGTTTTGCTCTTACGGCAGCTACCATTTTGTGTTGAAAAAGGTTGGTGAAGCTCCAGAGCCAGCAACCCGTTTGAACATTTACAACTCCGTTCAACCTTTTTCATGATGTGGTAAATATCGAGGCTTCCGTTATTCCTTGTAGCATAACTTTATGAAATCTGCACAACGGTGGGATCTCGTGGGTACTCGAAAGCCTACATCGCATCGTTATAATCCTATGCTATACGAGATTAATGAATTAATTGACCCAAACTTTGCAATTCAAGTAAGCAAATACTGATGGACACCAATCCCAGATTCTAAGCAGTTTGAAATATCCAAACATAAAATTATTAAGTTTACAGCAGTAGCATGTTTTGGTAAAGTGGATAGAGCAGAATGGTAAGAAAGGGGCAAAGGAAAGTGAGCATAGAAAAGATAAAAGGATTTAGAGAATAACGCAGCAGGAGCTTTTTTCAGGATTACTTGAATTTTGCTGCTTTAACTTCCTATCACGGATCTGGCGCATCAGAACGGTGTAGACCTGCTCAACGTTTTGTCTTGTCTTGGCAGAAGTTTCAATGTACGGGCAGTTCCATTCACTGGCCAGAGCCTGTGCTTCACTACTTGAAACCTTGCGAAGATGGGCCAAGTCCACCTTGTTTCCTACCAGAATGAAAGGTACCTGAAGAAGGCGTATCGATTCAGATAAACCTGATTTTGGAACATTTTCTCTCTCGCAGTCATATTATTTTACCGTTTCATCATCGAGCACGCGCAGTATTTGGTCACGGAATTCCTGTGTATGCTCCAAGGATTCAGACTCGCATACTGAAAAAACGCAAAGGAATCCTTCTCCAGAGCGGTAATAATTGTCACGAATCTAATTTCCAGTTTTAGTTCCAAATGCGTAAAGCTGCAAATGTTATAAACTTACTGCAGCGTACTCTTCCTGACCAGCAGTATCCAAAATATCGATTTGACATTCTTGCCCATCCAATACGACCTTCTTTCTGTAAGCTGAAGCAAAAGCCATAATAAATAACACGAAAAAAAAAAAAATAGATATAGTAACAGAGCGGTGCAAGAATACCTACAATCTGCTTTTGTGGGATCGTACTCTTCGACGAAATCACCGTACATGTACTGCAATGTCAGAGCGGATTTGCCGACACCACCTGAGCCGACCATGATGACCTTATGCAAAGGCAATGTTTGTTTTGATTTGCTTTTCCCCATTGTAGAGTCGCAGACAAAGAGCGGGAAGAAGAAACGGTGGAACCATTCCTTGTTGCACAGGGAGATGAATGGCACAAGCTGGCAATTTCCTTTCCATCAGGGACGCAGTGTCTACATCATCATCCTGGGGGCCATAATTTAGAACAAGAGAAAAAGCTGGGATATGTCGTAAACCCTTGAACATCGATGTATTTTATGCATACTTTATGCGAGGATGCAGTATCAATGGGAAGGTGAAAATGTATTCGAGATGTGCTAATAGTCGTCGTTTTCATCCTCGACTAGCACGAGGTGCAACAACGTGCACTACAAGGGTCACCAAATCCGGATGATTCTGTATATATTTTCTTGCATTGAAGTTTTTAACGATTTTCACAATATCTCGCGATTAACTTTTTGATATCTCCTTAATGGCTATTACATCCCCTGCAAGTACTTAGATGTCGATATCAAGGATATACAACTAGACGGATTTATTAAGAAATGATACATTGCTCATCGTGAAATGCTTTTCTGGATTTTGCAGCAGTATACGCTCGAGCCTTGTCGGCAGAAGATGAGGATCTGCTTTCCTGCAACGCAAGCGTGTGAGAGAGTAACGCAGGGTTTTCACTCAGCGCCCGCATCTCATGCGGTGAGAGTCCTAAAGTTTGCGCGTACTTCCGAATGCTCTCTGCCTGGGGATGATTATCTAAGGAGTCATTAGATAGGCTTGCCATCCTTGCAAACTCAGGTTCCAGCGAGGGAGGTAACGATGCCTTTCGCCTCTGATGATTATATATCTTTGCTGAGAATACCGCCTAGAATCAATTATTTAGATACAAGACATGTCTATAGGGTATCCAGTTTAACTCACATCGTAAGATGGCTGTCTGTTTCTCACTTTTGGAGGACACGAAAAGGCATTGTGCTTGCAGTCTTCGTGGCAAATAAGGGAGCAAACTATTATTCCGGATGAACACTGTATCCTTTAGATGCAACTTGACGTGCATATTACCTGTACAAAGGATACCACCGTCATACATGAGTCCTTTGCAAACTTTACATTCGATATCTACAACGTTATTAACGAGGAAGAAGATGTTCAATGTGAGTACATTTGTTTCGCATAAAGCATGTGAGCATTTGCACTTACGCTGAGAGCCAAAAGATGTCAACGTAAAACAATGTAGGCCCTGTGTGATTCCATACTGGTTAGCTTCATGTGCATTCCTTGACCAATCCCGGTCGGTGGCACCGGATGAGCTACGACCAGTAGGACATTGATGCGAGTTTTCATCAGGAATTATGTTGTAGTAAATCCGTGGATATTGCAAGTTCTTTTCATTTTCGATGGTGACGGGCTCCTGAAGATGTGGTTGACAGGTTTCCGCGGTAGTCACGGACTCACGTGCACTTGCGACATTGGGCCTATTCTTCTTATCGTGCTGTTGAATCCATAGATGGGTTTTCAGCTCTGCCGCGCTAGGTCGTTTGCTCGGATCTTTCTGGAAACAGCGTATCAAAAAATCACGCATGTTATCTGAGACGTTGTCAGGCAAAGGAGGATAATCATCTTCCACAATGCGAAACATAGCAGACATTGGTATCAAGTCTGCATAAGGCGGTTTACCCGACACAAGCTCAATGAGCGTGCAACCTAGCGACCTAACAGGATACAGAATCATCAGTACAAGTGTTGAATGTAAGAAACAACACAAGGTTCACCATATGTCTGAGCTTGCAGAGGCTCCTTTAAGCGCAATAACTTCCGGTGCCACTGCAAAATCAGTTAGTCTTGGATACGTAGCAGAATAGATGGGTATCTTATATGTCAACGTACTCCAGTTTGGCGTTCCCGATATAGAGTCATCTTCGTCTGATCCACAGTTGTCTTTAAGCTTCATATTCAAAGAGACACCGAAATCCGATAACTTCACATCGCCAGTCTTGGTCGCCAGAATATTTGCTGCCTTCAAATCGCAGTGGACGACCTAGTGGATAGATGTAAATAAGTTTTGAATGGAAAATGAAATATAAAGAGCTCACCGAATTTTGAGTGAAGATACTCCAGTCCATCAAGGATTTTTATGCAAAACGAAGCAACGAGCTTCTCTGGAAAAGCACCAAATGCTTTCAAAGTGGACATCAACGAACCATTTTCCGCATACCTAAATTGCTCAACACATCAGTTGCATTATTATACGTTCTTATTAAAGACTTACTCGAGTACAATGTTGATATGATTCTTGCTGCGCACGAATCCTAGGTAGCTGATCACATTTTTGTGCGAAAGCTTCTTCAATAAACTGACTTCTTTCTATTTCCTTTGGTATTAATAGGATGCAAAAAAGTCAGATATAGAACCTTACCATTATATCCTGATCAATCTCGTGATTATCATCAATTTGGATTCTTTTGACCGCCACAACTTCTCCTGTCGCAAGGTCGAGAGCTCTGACAAAATCTTTAATACGCATCCCCACGCTTGCAAAACGAATTGATTCTTACCTATATACGGATCCAAACTGTCCTTTTCCTATGCAGTTTCCTAATTGCTATATACATATATACACCTGCTTAATGAGCAGACGGGGCTAAGCAATACAGTATCTACAACTTACGTATTGGGAACTAGACGATCCGTCTGTGTTTTTCAAAGACAATTTTTCACGGAAAGCTGTTTTCCCATCATCAGATGCTGCCACTTCGGCCAAACGTCGAGCATTTAGCCTGGGATGGACGCTTCCATGTGTCGTTGAAGCAACCGATGAAGCATTGATACTTGATAACGTTTCATCAAACTCTTCTGTCCGTGGGACACTGCTGCATTCGCTATCGATAGAGTTCGATCGGGACATGCTCGTTATATAGTGAACAGCAGCATCCTGCTCACGTTGTGTCGGGCTTATAGTTGGTGCCGATGGTCTCCGGCCAGCGTTGAAATGTGCAGGAGGCAACAAACTCGATTCATGGCAGATAATAGATCGACTTTTGCGACCCACATACGACGAAGGGTAGCCACCATGTCTCAGAGGAGATTTTGGCGGGCGGTCTATGCTACCGGTACTTGGTTGTCTTTGCCTTGGTTTTGGCGGGAATTGATAATTATCCATTACTGTTAGATAATAGTAGTCCTCTGTCTCGAGTGAATTTTGACTGAATATTTCGCGGACATCACGGTAACAACCAGTTATTACATCTCCTTGCTGAAAGGCATTATCCTCAAGGTCGGCACACTCCTGAGTCGTCATGCTATTTCCAAAACTGGGGGTCGAGAGTGTGTCTCTTCCATGATTAATGGAGTACTCCCCTTTACTGCTTCCTCGATCATTATCATCATTGCTGCTAGTTTCATCACTACTGTAACAGAGGCGTGCAGTGGTTGAGGGTGGCTTCGTTTGTATGATGTCTCGCCCGAGTAAGAGGCTCGCAAGCTTGGCAACCGTGTGCAGTACCTAGAGCACTTTAAGTGTTAATAGCAATCAATTAACGGTAGGATTCAGTGTAAATGCTTACGGATATCATATCTTTCCCCTCAAAAAGATCAACCGCGTCGAATAATGCGCTATCCTGAATACCCAGCTGGCAGAAGAAATGGTTATGTCTGTGTCCCGCAATTACCTACTCCTGAACTGATCTCTAGACTCCTGTACCTGCCGAGCTGCATACAGAAACTTGACGATATTGTCCATCTGTAATAACTCCATGAGCATTGGCTTTATTTGAAGTATATTATTGGTTTGTTTTACCTTAACAAAAGATAAATCCTTTTGACCGACGTTTTTAATGAGTCCTGGTCGTATCTTGTTGACAAGTCTAGCATAATTCTGCTTTATTAAACATAATCTCGCCAAGCATAAGATCGATCATTGACCAGTAAACTTGCCTACAGAGTAAAATACCATCTTGTAACTGACTATGCAGCTCTTTCACTGTGTCTACAGGATGCTCCAGAACATGCTCATTCAAAAATTCGATGACAATTTTTTGCTCTTCTTCGGGCATATATTTGAGTCTTGTATTGGTTTGACCGGAATCGCTCGCGGCAAATTTGCTCGGAAATGCGTGCGCCGCTGCTGTGCTGATAATCATTTTCTGTTGATTATAAACGAGTGCTAAGTATTAAGGATTGAAAGCTTATAAGTAATGTAGAAATATAGAGTAGAAGGAAAGAAAAAGGGCGACTGATGTGGATAAAGATAAAGGAAGAAAGAAGTTCATGTACCATTCTGCTACTTGGTACCTTTATCATCTAATTTGTCCGGATTACCAATATCCCTTTCTACTCCTTTCAGATGAGCAAGCATCAAGCTTAGGATTCTCTATTTTTGTCAACCAAGTCCAGAAATAGATCTCTACATAGGCTTATGTATATAGAAATGTAAAATTCGTAACAGCACTTTTTTGTATTCAATCGCTGATGTATACCGATTGTCGCTTTACTATACTTAATGTTAGACGTTACTAAGCAATATACCACACATCATTTAGAGATTAGGAGCCTTCAGGAATCTAGGCTTCTAATGAGCCCCTTTTGAACCAACTACAGGTATCTACCCGAAGGTTGACCTCCTCTCAGGAGAACAAACTACGTAGGTATCATCTCTGTGGCGCTGACTAGCATTTACATGAGCGAATTAAATCTTCTTATAATGACGAGGATGCATAAATCGTAGATTCTGAATTCTGATGTACAGTTTATTATGGTCTGATATACAACATCGCATCAGTATTTGCCACTAAGACATTCTACTTCTGCGATCCAAATACGTATCTGGTTTCTTGAATCGATAATCCAATCTTTTGAAATTCTAATGTTTCAAGAACCTAGGAAGGGTGTGGATGCTGCTAATGGCACATTACCAGTTTTGATATTCCCATTTCAGTTCGCATGCAGCCATTGAAATTTAAAGCTCGCTTCTACCCTTGACTCTCGAGATACCGTCTACGCATTGGAAGGTAAATCGTGCGTAATACGCTACGAGCATGCTATATAATTTGCTAACCTAACGTGATATTATGTGGAAATTCGTACCCTGAATACAAACTGCAATATACAATTGAATCGCATCACGCATTGGTATATGTTGATACTCCGCACGCCGAGCCGACAGCTTGGTCCACTGACCAAAGTGTGATGGTGCGCATACGATAGGTCTTCCCCCAACCATGGCTCCATTCTACGCCGTAAAGCCTGATAACGCCCTTAAGAGGGCTGAAGGTAAGGATGGATGGATGAACGAATCTACGATGGATACGGATACTGATGGATTTCGATAGAGCTTTGCGCCGCCGGTCAGGATGCTGTCGCATTGCAAACATTGCACGAAATTGTCTTGTCGAAGAGATCGCGCAGCTATGCACTTAATGTCATGGAGCCCATCATGCTTAAGTTTGTTGAGCTTTGCGTCAACCTACGAAAGGGAAAAATGGTCAAGGAAGGCCTTCACCAGTATCGTAACATTGCGCAGAACACCAGCGTCAACAGCATCGAGGTATGACGCGTACATATGAATTATCCTCCCATCCAGATCGTTAATGTAGGATTCAGGTTATTATCAACAAACTTCTCGAATTGTCAGAGCAAAAAGTTGCTGAAGCTCGCGCCAAAGCCGATCAGATCGCTGTCGAGCTTATTGACGATCTTGAGGCCTCCGAAACGCCCGAGTCTATCATGTTGAGCACCGTCAGTGGCGAGCAAACTAAGGACAGAACCGACCGTGCAGTAGTGACACCCTGGCTCAAATTCTTGTGGGAAGCCTATCGCACCGTTTTGGATATGCTTCGCAACAATGCTCGTTTGGAAACACTCTATCACTCAGTCACCAACAAGGCGTTCTCGTTTTGCCTGACCTACGCCCGTAAAACCGAATTCCGTCGTCTCTGCGAGATTTTGCGCAACCATTTCCAGAACGTTTCAAAGTACTCCCACCAACCTCACTCCATCAACTTGAACGATCCCGACACTCTGCAGCAGTATCTCGAGGCGCGTTTCACTCAGCTGAATGCTGCCGCAGAACTTGAGTTGTGGCAGGAGGCTTTCAAATCCGTCGAGGATATCCACACCCTTTTGACGACTTCCAAGCGTCCACCAAAGCCTGTCATGATGGCAAACTACTATGAGAAGCTTACCAAGATTTTCATGGTCAGCGAGGATTACTTGTTCCATTCTGCCGCTTGGAACCGTTACTCCACAATCGAGCGTGCCATCAACAAGGATTTGACGGATGAGGAGCAGTCGCGCATGGCATCCATCGTTTTGCTATCTGCACTTGCTATTCCTATCATCACCACCACAAAAACCCGCCCTGGCTACGTCGAAGCTGACGAGTACCGGATTCAGAAGCTCAACCGTTTGTCGATGTTGATGGGTCTCTATCAGCACCCTACCCGTACTGGATTGCTTAAGGAAGCTCTCAACAAGAACATCCTTTCCCGTGTCCGTCCCGAGATTCGCGACCTTTACAACATTTTGGAGGTCCAATTCCATCCGCTATCCATCTGCAAAAAGATAAACCCCATCATGACCAAGCTTTCTGAAGACCCAGACATGGCTAAATATGTTCGCCCTCTTCACCAAGTAATTCTGACACGTCTCTTGCAACAATTGTCTCAAGTGTATACCACTGTCAAGCTCGACTTTGTTCTTAAGCTCGCTTCGTTCCCACCTCCGTATAACTACGATGCAGCTACCATTGAGAAATTCATCATGAATGGTTGCAAGCGCGGTGAACTCAACATCCGCATTGACCATATCTCTCAGAGCATCATTTTCGAAACCGACCTATTTGCACCACCGAAGGATACTGTCACCGAGGGCATCCAACTTCAGTCCTCTCCTGCCGATCTCATGCGTACTCAACTTTCCCGCCTCGGTAATAGCCTTCACGCCGTTGCTCAAATGATCGACCCTAGTGTTAAGGAAGCAGCTGTCAAAGCTAAGAAGGATGCTGTTGCTCTTGCATTGAGGGGCGCTGAAGAGGAGCACAAGGCAACTTTGGCCCGGCGACAAATGATCGAACACCGCAAGGAGATCATTGAAAGTGAACTTTCGCGCAAGGAGAAGTTGATTGCTCAAGAGAAGGCCATTGCTGCGCAGAAGAAGGCTGAGGCAGAAAAGAAGAGATTGGAGGAAGAGAAGAAGCGTCGTGAAGAAGAACATCGCAAGCGTATCCAAGAAGAAATACAACGTGATCAAGCCAAGCGGATTGCAGAAGAAATCACTGCAAAGACTGGTCTGCAACTCAAGCCGGAGGAGATTGAGAAGTCTGATGTCAAGACTCTTTTGGACCTTAAAGTATCTCGTCTGCAAAGCGAGCAAAAGGAGCTTAGCGACAGACTCAAGCAGATTGGCAAACGCCTGGATCACACTGAACGTGCCTACCGAAAAGAAGAAATTCCTCTTCTTGAAAAAGATTACGAACGACAAAAGAAGGCTGACAAGGCTTTCTATGAAGCTCAGCGTAAGGCTGAATTGGCTGCTTCCAAGGCACAGCATGAAGAGAATATGAAGATCAAATCTCAACTGTCTCGTATGCTGGCCGATTATCAAGAATACAAGGCCAAGGTTACAGAAAAGACCGCAGCTGCTGTAGAAGCACAGCGTCGGGCTGCAGAGGAAGCCATCGAGAAGGAGAAGGCCGAACGCATTGCTCAATGGAAGGCTAAGCGGGAAGAACTTATCAAGAAGCGAGAAGCCGAAGAAGCAGAGCGCAAGCGTATCGAAGAAGAACAGCGTCGTGCGGAAGAAGAACGCGAGAAGAAGCTCGCGGAGGAGAAGGCTGCAGCTGAGCGAGCTGCTGCTAAACCTCAGAGTTACGTTCCTCCTGGAAAACGTGCCATGGGCGAGCGATACGTACCGCCAGGTCGTCGCCAGGATTCTTGGCGTCAAGAATCCAGCAGCCCAAGCGGCAAATATGTCCCGCCAGGAAGACGTGCAGCTGGTGGTGGTGATTCCCCATCTATGGAACGTAGCTGGCGTAGACAATAAATTCAGTAAAATAAATGTCATCTTTATTGCCCTATTCTCTAAACCCCATTTTCCGCATTATGATTACTGGTTTCATAAAATAATGGTGTTGTTAGCCTGTTGGATTGTTCAATGTAATTCCGTAATTCGTATATCTTGGCCGCCTGCCTTTCAACCAAGTCCATCAATTTGTTAATGCGTTCTTGATACTGTTCCTGTGTCTGCAAACAGTCGGCTAGCCGTTGCTCCAGTTGTTTTATGTGTGCTTCTGCGTGACTACAACTTTGTCTTGGCTGCAAATAGAAAATTCGTCTCGTTTGAACGCGAGGCTAATGTATTAGGTGCTTAAGACACCTACGTGAGACTCGGTCATCAATAACACAGACTCGTTATCGTGACGTTGCTGTAGGCAGGATGGTAAATTGAAAGCTTCTGGTTCTATTTGCTCCAAGGGAACGCTTGATTGGGATACTGAACTGCTATTCGTTGATGGTCTCTGTTGCGGTGCAGTACACGAAAAGAAAGGATCCATTGTGGAAAGCATAGATGGACCGAAAACTTGTGCCCACACAACTCCCCATTTATATGTCTTTGGTCTGAAATAACTGCCCTTCTTTGTTTACCTGTGCCACACGCCAAACTTCCAAGCCCTGCTTCAAAATACAAGTCATCCTCCGCCACGCATCTAGAACGGCCGTTTCGTCGCCACATGTCAAGAGCTATCACATACGGTTTTTGGTCTTCTGGACGCAGAAATAGGTGGTTCCCACCTAAAGTTTAGTTCTGAAAAAATGAAAATGGATAACGAAAGGAAAAGAAAACAGAATAGTTTATAAAGAGTAGCCGCCAATTTGTTCCACCATGACATCGATGCTATCACCATCATCCATATCCAGCTAGTTAATACGTCAACAATACACAAATTAGTATGCAGTTCACGACGGTTGTTCACGAGTCTATTACCTGTGCAGGCGTGTCAGTGGCTGCGACGCGGTTGCCATCGTACAAGAATCGTACTGAACCAGGAGCCTTTCCTTGACGTTCACAGTATGCATCCATGAGTTTCTTTAGAGGCGTTGATCGTTTAATTTTGAAAAAGACTTCGTTGTGGTCCTGGATCCGAATCAGTTGGCTGTTGCAATCTCCTTTTGAAAATGCAATCCGATCCACTTACACTGCCAACAACTTTCAAGTTAATGTGCTCGCTTGCAGTGTGGTCAGCGTCTTTCTTGTCGACCTTCTTGTCGCCTTCCATGCTTTATGAAACAAGAAAAGAAACAAGAGACCACGCAACGACAGCGTCCAATTTGAGTGATGAATTTTCTCCGCCGCTCCTGTGTCTCAAAGGAGGTTCTTGCAACTCTTTTACTTAACAACTGGCAGTAAATACAGAACTAGGTGAAGATGGCAACTCTGGAGCTTTTAAGCCGGGTTGATTGTGGGGATGATGAAGGACAGAAGAGGACGAAGAAGGGGGTGGGGTTAGTTCGTGAGGAGTGCGACGCAAGATACTGCGTGCAACAACTGCTTCGTATTCGGCCTTATCTCGGGCCAGGGCATCAGCTGGAAGATTACTTTGCGGTGCCGCCGCGGATTCAGCTTTCAACACTTTGCCTTCCAGGGCATGCATAGCTCTTTGTCTGGATATATCGAGGGACGTATCGTCATCGACGCTCAAACTTGAACGGAGAGAAATGGTGAGTTGTTCTTCGCCAGGAAGAGATAGCGGGCTCCGTCTACGACGTCGTTCGCGCAAAGTTTCGTTGCTGCTCAAGCTTGCATTCGAAGTCAAGAGAGCTGGGTTAGGTAAAGGCAGTGGCGGCGTATCGCCGTAAAGCCGGTCAGATTTCACTGTGCCGAGCGTTCCGGACCGAAATGGCAGGCTCGGCCTGCGACCATCCACTGTATTGCTGTGATCATCGTCGTACCGTTTAAATGACGAGCTACTATCAGATGATGGGCTGGTACATAAGATCGATGATTGCCGGTTCTGCTCTACGTCCAGCGATAGACGCAGTCTCATTTGTGGTGGCCGTTCTGCTTTCGGTTGTTCGATAGCAACTGAACGTTCCAGGATACTGCTAGTATGTTTGGTCATGATACGACGAGGAGGTGGCGATAACGCACTGGCAACCGGACCGGCCGGCATCGATACATGGTGTGCAGTTTTTTTGGGAGTGTCTGGAAATAAGAATAAGAGCGGCTGCTTTAGCATATTCTGCATTTTGCAGTGCGTTGTTTCGACTAAATACCTGTGAACGTAGGCAAGGGCTTGACAACGCTTTCAGAAGATAGTCGTTCTCTTGCTGCTGGCGTGTTTTGATGTTTCGTCTTTTCCTCGCCCACCGATTCTATTTCTTCTTCTCCTTCTTCTTCCTTGCTGTATTTTGAAGAGCGGCCTACGCTTTTTATCCTTGTGAGGAAGGCTTTCCAGCGCCTTGAAAGCGTGCCCGTCCTCCGAGGGCACTCGCTCATGTCCAATGTAGATGAATGACATCCATCTGTCATTGGTGAACAGATCGGATATACGGGGCAGGAGGTATGAAGCAAGGGTATATATGGAAAAGAACAAAGAAAGTAAAAAGAGAAAAGAAAGAAAAGGAAAACTCTTTGGTGACAAACAAAGAAAGGGCCTCGGCGTGCCTGGACTGTGCCACAGCATCACCACGTTTTCGCACACCTCGTTGTCAAGGCAATTGCTGTGCGACCACCGCCCTGAATAGTTTGTTTGCACAGCGGCTATTCACGAGCAGCCTCCAGGGACGAAAGAAAATTCCCTCAGCTCCCGTGCTACAACGATGCTTTAAGAGGAAATCAGCGCGGATACTACCCTGCAGTTGGAATCCGCAGAACGTCGCAGGTGCATATCTTGCATTCATTTATTGATTGCGTGCAACAAACCCAATTCCGCACGTGGTAAGGACAAGAAGGGAAGCCGATGGCGATCTCTTTTATCATCAAATCATTCATGGTTCCTTGCCTAGTTGTGCTAGCTGACCAAGAAACTCGTGAGGCGAGAGAATCTCAGTGGACCCGTATGTAATCTTCTTTTTCTGGTTATTTTGCTAAAATCAACTTTAGCAATCCTGTTCCAAAGTTAGATTTTCTTTGTTCCCTTACCGTGGTGATCTCTTGCAGATTCTGGTATTCGATATAATTACCGCCACCAACGACGAAGACAATTGCTTCCTGGAAAGTTACCTTGTGTTGGCGTGGTGATCGCGAGCTTCGGCTCAGCTTTGGATCAAAATACAAGTAATCATCGGCTTTTGAAGGCTCGTTCTGAGGAGGGGTCATTATGTCCGCAACGATTTTGCTTACGATGAGCTCCCTGCGAGCTGGTAACAGATTCTTCACTCCCGACAGTAAGTTTTCAAACCCGCCGCCGAGACCTCCTTCTTTCAATCTATCCGTCAACTGGGAAAAGAGGAAACGGTAAATTTATCCCTGTCCAGTCTGCCATTCATTAACTGCTTCTTACTTTGTTCCCTATACTGCTGAATCCTCGGAACAGATCATTCTGAGAGAATCCAGAGGACTGTCCAGCTGCAGGGGACGATATCATGGACGTCATTCGCATCAGCTGTCGCACTCTGCGTGAAAATCATGTAAGTCTTATCCCTAAAGGTGAAAATGATGCACGCTGAGCTTACTTTTTAATGTAGTGTAGCGGTGCTAAATCACAGCCCGCAGCTTCCAAGGCTTTCTCGTATGCTTGCATGTCCTCCGTTGGAATCTCCTCCGCTGTCGAGAGGTAGTAAATAAGGAATAACCGCATCTTATCTTCAGGCTCCTTCTTCTCTGCATCGCGTATGACCTCAAGGAGGAGATTTTTGTTCTGATGCAGCAATGCATCAATTTATGCACAATTTCATCCATCTGATATGCCACAAACCTGTCTGGTGATGCTTTCTTCGATTTGGAAAAATGTATCCAATTGACGATCCTTGATCTTATTTAACAATGCAGTAGCAACGTTCATGTGCATATCCAAGGTCGCTTTGCGCGCAGTCAATTCCGGGAGCGCGGTAATGGCAGATTTCAGTGTCTTTGTATTGCTGCTCAGATCGCTATCACAGGCAAGTGTCAGCAATAAACGAGCATGGAAACGATCTGAATGAGATTCTATTGTCTTACAGTTGGTTTACATCTTCGAGTGAGTTGACACCGCTAATTCGCGTGATCTCTGCTGCATCCTTCTTATACTTGTTTAACTCAACATCGATATCCTCTGTTCAAGCAAGCTGCTCATCAGATTCAAACCACGTGTAAATATATCTCCATCCTTTGCACTGACCAGCTACTTGCGGGAATGGATTGGATGCATTCCTATTCCAAAAGAAGTCTTTTCTCTCTATATCGTAGCTTCTACGTTGCTGGTTGATACGTTCATCAGCCTATCGAAAATTTTCTAGTTAAATTACTTGATATTCATGCAAGGAGGCGACAAGCCATTATCTGTACCTGGATCGTAATGCGATTAAGCTTCAGGCCCAGCACATCGTGTATCAAAGCCTGGTATGTCCATGAATGGCTCAACATTGGCGTCAGATCCATACTCCGGTCCAAAATAATGAGAACTTGAACGAGCGTGCACGTGTTAGTCGCGACAGAAAACCTATCGAATTTTCCAAAGGATACCTGGTCTCTGCACAGCTGTAGCGCTGCTGCTATCCGAGAGAAGGTTTGAGCGTGAATTCGTGAAATAATCTCTCAGTTTGCTATCAAGCTTATTTGCAATCATTTCCGCTGCATTTCCTCTCGGACATCGAATAATGGGGATAGTACCTAAACTGCTGTGCTTAGAAACAAGCGGGGCAGTTAAAGCTTGGTCCTTATTTACCCATTGTAACAATAACAGAGAACAGTGAATTTGCTGTCTTTTCAACAGTCTCATCGATGAGAGAATCTGATGCATTGGGATCATTAAGATTAACGAATGCTTGTGGTTGGTTCAAGGAAAAAACATCTGGATTCGTGCAAATGAAGTTTAGATATTGATCATATACCTATGAATATCTTTTAGTAAGTCGGCAAGATCTAAAACAAATCCACCGTCGACTTACTTGAGCGACGAGATCAGATGTGTCATCTGCGATTGTTGCTGAGGCAAATTCTTCCATGATAGATCGAGGAATAGTGGAGGAGAAATTAATATAGTAGGAATCGTAAAGGTTACGGTTTAGATCCTAGATACCGTCTGATATATCAGACCAACGCTTCAAATGTAAACATCCAACAATAACATACCTCGCAGATCTTCTTGATATTTTCGGATGTAGGTTCAACAAAATATATAGCAGGTACGTCAGGCAGTGCAGATCGATCTTGCGATAGAAGCCTTTACATTTTTTCGCATGGTCAGTCGTACGTTTCGATTCTCTCGAGCATGATAATGCATACATGTGCACGGTGACACCGTTCTCGCGAAGGTCGTTAACTCGCATGATAGATGAAATAATATCCTGACCGAACTTGTCAAAAATAAGCACTTTCCACAGCTGGTTATTTGATGCAACGGCCTTGTTTTGGCCCTGCTGTGCTTCGTCGTTGTTCGTATTGATGACCTCGCCCTGATTCAGGTTCAGCATGGACGCAATCGCGGCTACGTTGCTAGTCAGGAAATGTGGCATTGCAGGTGCTCAAAAAGATCGTACCATACTGTGCTGAACGCAAGGAGTCTTTGTCGATGCCTTGCGTAGACGCAGGATCCTGCATTTTGTAGGGATCTTAACGAGAAGTGCGAACGTGTCTGAAATTCATGATAGGATCGAGGTGATAGACTCCGCTTGTCTTGCAAAAAAAAGATCAGTATATTGGTAAACCAAGGTACACATATGAGCTATTTACAGGCGAAAAGGGTCATAAAGAAACAATGTAATAACATGAAATAATAATAATAAAAAAGAAAATAAACGTGAAAGAAAGGAAGAATGGGAGCGGGAGAGAGAAAGATGTACAAGATGAGGAGATAATATAAGCCTTATGGAATTAGGCGTGCGCGCTTGCGTGAAAATGTCAGGAAGGTAGGAGGATAAAGGGGGCATAAGTCAAGACATATAGGTGCTGACAGACATATCTGCTATGTGGACATAGTACAAGTGTTATGTATAAAGATACTGCATAGTGTATAAAGTTAGGCGAAAAGAACGTCGTTTGGTAGTAATGGTTGATCCGTTGCAAAGTCGTGTGTTCTTAGGAGTATGAGACACCGAGGGCAGTGGTTGCCATGTAGTATGGATCGTATCGTGGAAGGAAGATGTTTGCCGAAGTGCTAAAATTGCCTACAGGACTCTCCTGGTCCTCCGCAAACCCAACAATAAACAGGTCTTTATTGTTGATATTTGCTACCCCATCATGTACAGTAGCAGAGAGGGACAAGTCACCAGAGAACTATAGTTTTTAGAATGAAGGTAGCAGCAAATATATAAGAGATTTTATTAGCTTCTAGTCAAGGTGTGTAAACGTGCTTTGTTCGCAGAGAAACCTACCTCAAAATCATCGCTGTAGGTCGATTCGTTGGTTTTCCGACGCATATGGGAGTTAAATTGCACAAAGTCGCTGCTGCAAGGCGGCTGCATAGCTTGCCAATCAGGCAGAGGTTGTTCATAGATAACGTTGGGAACAATCGCTAAAGGATCGATAATAGGAACATCAAAGTTCTGATGAAGCGGTTGCTGTTGCTGCTGCTGCTGCTGCTGCTGTTGTTGTTGTTGTTGTTGTTGTTGCTGCTGCTGCTGCTGCCGTTGTTGGTTTCCAGCTTCGTTGTTACAATACGGAAGCAAGACTTCCTGCTGCTGCTGCTGCAGTTGATTTGTGGTCTCATACCAGATATGGTCAGTTTCCCATGTAGGCGTCGCGTAGACTGTCTGAGGCTGTTGCCACGAATCCGATACAGATGGTACGAGCTCCGGCGTGAGAGGCTGCTCCTCCAGTGAGGTCAATGCATTATCGTGAATGGTCTGGGTCCTTGCCGGATCAGTTCCGTCGCGAGCACTAGGAGAGGATATCACATGAGTTATGCCGTTCCTCCCATCGTCGGTCACGCTGTGCTGAAGAGGTTCCTGACTGTCCCATTCCGTGTACAGCGGCTTTGTGCTGGGCCGAGCCTGTGAACGTTTCTTGGCTTGTTCATCATACTTGCTGCTGGACCGACTTTGCTGCTGCTTAGCCTTTGCGCGGCGATTCTGGAACCATATCTGAACTCCACGAGGAGTCATTGATAGCTCTTGCGCCAAGATTGATCTCTTTGCAGCGCTAGGCTTTGGGTTTTCCTCGAAGGCTGCCTCAAGTATCTCGAATTGTGCACGCGACGTCCTCCTCCGGTGTTTAGTCTCGAACGGATTGTAAAATGTGGTCTTAAATTCTCCTTTCCGTGAGCTAGTTTTGCTGGTGGTGGTCTGCTTGTAGCTGCAAACTTTGCAAGCGTCGGTTGACTGTTCACATTGGCAGTCGATATTGTCAATATTTGACGATTTCTGCTGTTCAGAAACGGAGTTGAAGGGGTTGATCGGACAACACATTTTGGCATCGGACACCATTGTTGGCGCGCTTAATGCACGGTTGCTGTTGAAGTCGGTAACATTGTAGACTTTATGGTTGTTCTGGCTGTTGGTGATGATGTTTAGAGTCATATTCTGTTGGTACATATATGGGATAAATAATACAAGTGCTGGAAGATGGCTGCCTTGTTTCGAACTACTGCAGCGCAATCTGATATGCTAGTTTCAAAAATGGGCAAAGATAAAAGGGGGGAGGAAGAAGACAGGCCAAAATGTGTAGTCCGCTCTTATATAATAAAGTGATCTGCCGGCTCTATCAGTTGAGCAGAATAGTGCGTGTGCTGATATGGAATGCTGCGGGGCAACTGAACGGGGTTTGGGGGAGGGGGAGGCAACTACATCGGGCCAACACTATTGGTGAGAGCCGCTGGACTCAGGAGAAGTAATGCAAAACTGTAGACAGTCTGTCGGGACGGAATTGCTGCAATGTACACTTCTCCACTTCCTAGGAACCAATTATAGCTGTCGCTGATGATCACCCTGAGAGTGAAAATGCATATGACCAAAGAGCTTGTACTCGTGTGCGTGAGACAGGGGAGCGGGGTAACGCTTTCATTGCTTTCAATGTTAAAAAGAATGATGAAATACAGTGCATCATGAAAAAGGGACCATACTATGTGATTGTGGGGGTCGGGGGAAGAGGCCATTTCATCTAGCAGCTTCTGTTAAGGGACGGAACCAGCTGTCGTTAATTCCATTCTAGCCCAGGACCAACATCGAGTGCAGATGTTCAAAAATTCATTAAGTAAAGCAGACATAGAAAAGAATGATAAGGCGGTTCCGATAGGAGGCGGTTTCCAATGCAACCACAGTCGAATAAGAAAACCTTTTGAACAGTATACTTCTGGTCGACTGAAAAGTGTCGCCAACTTGGAATACAACCCTATCGAAGCAAATGTTACCAGCAGCCTGCGGAGGATCAACGATAATGATGCAATGATTTCCTCCCCCAAAAATGGTCAACATGCACACAATTTCACGCAACAAGGAACATACCGAGGGCGGCTATCAACCGGTTTTGCTATGTGAGCTCCAGAAGACTAATCACATGACCTATTACGAACCAATCCCTTTTCTAAAAGGGCTAGAAGAAAGCATATGATTCTCCTTCCATTGACACAATGAAGCCAAGGAGAATCATGAAAGCATCTTATGGATAACAAGCTTGTAGACCTCGTCTCATGCATAGTAAGATACGCTAACCACTTTAGATATTCGGGCGCGGGAGAAAGTAGTTGAGTGAATTTCCTATCTGCTGTAGTTTTGACATGTCGATCATGCACCGACCATTCACAAAACTTGCCTTTCGTATCACCTGCTCCCGTCATAGGGAACCCCCGTTCTCCTTGCGACCCCCAACCTCCACACAAAAGGACTCCTTTCCTTCCCCTTGACTCGCAGAGGAAGTATGGGTGTATCGGAAAAGCATCTGAATTGCCTCTTCCAGTAAAAATATACCACATGTTTCATCCAGGCTTCCATACCACATACATGTATGTTGCAGTCAGCGATATTAATTTGCTCAGCGGCCAGGACCCAGTAAATCAGAGGAACGGGAACTGTATCATAGATAACGGCGAATGGCGTGAATTAGCGCCACCCTTCCCTTGAAGCACAGGCGCTCTGGGGCGAAGCACTGTAGAAGCACGCTTGCAAGATGTCTTGGTTCCGCCTTTCGCACATGGCTCATCATCCGGATGCACTTTGGCGACATGCCCCTTGAGCCCCTGACACTTTCTATAAATTATATCAACTGCCATTTTCTATCAAACGTGATAAATGTACATTACCCTTTTTCAAACACGCATTTCATTATACCGTTAATTTAAATGACTTCTTTTATCCTACATCCAACAATGAATCTCGATACCGTTCCGTTATATTCGGTCACTAGTCATGTGATTTGAACGGGGACTCGCTACTCACGCGCAGATTACTTGAAATGGAGCAATGGAATGGTTCGCTCCAGCTATCATGGCAATTATCAGTAAAGATTTCAAGGAAATTTGTTCCGTACATCGACTGATGCTGCATTCCTGCTGAGGATATCGCCATGTCGTCATTTGCAGCGGACCTACACGGTCCCCGCTGCCAGCCGATTGAGCAACGATCGTCGATGTTTTCGGAGCATTCTTTTGCGCGTTCCAGACCTTCATTTCCGGACTAGCCCAATCAGGCGGGGCACGTTCCTGACCCGGAAACCAATAGGCTTGTGCATTTCGCATCTTCCCCGCCATATGTCAGTTATTGTTTTCCTTTCTCACATGTCACTCTAATAAAAGTTCGGAGAAGTTCTTAAAATACGTTTCCGTAGATATGCCCAGAAGCGACGCAATGGAAATGACATCAGATATATCATGGACCCTTTCATATCACCTGCATGTCGGCAGATAGTAATATTGCGGGGCAAGGTGCGTTTGCTGAAGTAGAACATCATTGCAAGAGTATATCCTATTCAGGTTTGCTCTGCTATCTGTAAATAGTACATAAAAGCACGGATGTGCCTGAAGAGCAGGGCATTACGTCGATGTTGCACACAGATGCCTGAAGCCCTCTTTGGCAGCAAATATTTTCATCGTTCATGTACTTTTTCGTCAACGATCATGCTCAACAGGATCAGGATGAAAATCATAGGTGCATGAAAATTATTCGAGTAGTAAAACGCAAAATGGGACGCATTTGATCAATGCACAAACGTAAAGATTGGAGCGTAGAGTGAAAAAAGCTTGCTGCTGCTCTGTAGAATCAATGAATATAGATCCAACGTCCAAAGAGTATTATTGATGACGATAGCTGTATCAGACTGGTTGTCTATGCATGGCTTACCCACAATCTGGATTTTGCTGTATGTAATCCACAAGCAACGTAGCAATGTTTAGATGGTATATCACAGGCTATTGCAGTCTAACGGGTTCTCGTCCTTCCCGGCTCGCTCCATATATTTTAGCTCGTAATTACAATCCATAAAGTTATAGGTAGACGAATACTATATCAGACGATATGTTAGTCTTGCAGAAAGGAACTACTGGCAGAGCTGAGCCACAGGTGTCAAACAGGGACGCTTTCCGAGCTTTAGGAAATGACATTCACCGTTACGTCAAAGAAGGCATACACACTAGTGTTCACACTAGATGAAAAGAATCGCAAGGTATTTGCATGACGACCATTTCTGTATAGAGATCCCAACCAGTTGATCTGCCTAGATTCTGCTAGGAATGAAGAAGCGAGGCTTCGGAGCGAACAAATATAATGGTAAATATAAACCAGATATTGCTGGATATTCTCTCATTATAGTCGCTTCCAGGTTTCGGTGGCAAAGTAGAACCCGGAGAGAACGTGTACCAAGCTGCTTTGCGCGAATTGGAGGTGAATCGATGGGAAACGGTCGCTGCGAAGGTGATTGGACTTATCCGGACGTAGGAAGAAGCCATGATTCGGGCGAAGTCACTGACAAAAATTGGCATCAGCGTATCCGTTTTTGAAAATAATCCTAAAGCATTTGAGGTCCATGTATTCCTCGCAACTGAATTTGAGGGAGAACCAACAGAGTAAGCGGCAATCATGTCGCACAAGCGAGTAGATATTTACACGCAATCTGAAATACAGGACCGAAGAAATGCGTCCAGAATGGTTCGACTACGAGTCTATCCCTTATGGGCAAATGTGGTCAGATAATCATCTTTGGATACCATATCTTTTGAAGAAGCAACCTTTCTATGGCGAGTCTCATTTCTTAGAGGTACGATATTTATTCGCAAATGGACGTTAATGTAGTACTTGCGTTACTAATTTTTGGACATAATGAAGGATCAACAATCGATCTTGGTAACGAACTTTCAACCTGTCACGGAGCCGCCCGTAGAATTCGATATTACAAAATCAATCCTGTTAAAGCAATAAAGCACCACGCAAAAGAGGAGGATATGCGTACACAGACGAGTCTGACGCTGTAACGGATGGAAACGACATCATGGAGAGGCGACGATGACACATGTGCCGACTAGAAATTAAGTTAGCAACAAACGACTTTACCCCTTGAATTTATGACAAGTTCACTTATCGTCAAACTTCACCTTGATTCCACTCCTTGTTATCGATACCTGGATTTGAGCTTTTTAAACGCTAAAGCCAGATGCATCCTGTATAAAAACGAGCGCTGTAGTTGAATATTCTGTTTACTGCTATGTCTGGTACGTGGATTAGACGGATATAGACCTCGAAC
Organism: Rhizomucor pusillus; assembly: GCF_041956525.1. Lineage (NCBI taxonomy): Eukaryota > Fungi > Mucoromycota > Mucoromycetes > Mucorales > Lichtheimiaceae > Rhizomucor > Rhizomucor pusillus. Next base: position 1,272,571 of record NW_027192143.1, on the reverse strand, counting down.
ATACCGAAGACTTCGTTTATCGTCGACACACTTGTAAAAGCTTAAGAGCTGGATACTTTGATACTTTGAGGTCCATTACCTTTTTCCGACTACACGACCAGCAGTCAGGTGAGCCAGCAATATGTTATGGTCCAGATTAGCAACACTAGGTTTGTGTAAGGGATTTGGAAAATGTGCGCACAAGAAAGAGGAGTGTTGATAAGGGATCATGATAGACTCTCTCTCTTCGCGTGTAGAAAGCGAAATGGCAACAGTTGGCTTTTGCTGTTCTAACGATTTATATTCTAAGCAAACGTAAGGATAAATATGTTCGGTGCAGAGGCTCTATCTCGTTCGCTGGCGTTGGCCCCTTTGTTATTTCGAAATCATGAAAAGAATGGGAGTTAGAAAAGGGTGAAAGGATTGATGACGAGGGCGATACTCAACGTTTTACATTTAAGTATTTAAAGTTGCTGCAAAAATTGCTTCAGAGACCCATATCATCAGACATCATATTCCAAGAAACAAACAAGATAGCAGACAATTTTGGTATCTGTGTCCGAGCTTTTTCTGTTCTTAGTTCGTTAAGTGAAGCTTGGATCCAATATGATTAGGAGAATTTGACACACGCATTGTTGTCGTGGGGCTTTGGTCGGCAAGGAGGATAATGGAAGCTTAATGGATGGCTTACGGGGAACACAAGAATAAGGGGCTGGGAGTTGGATGTAGGATCTTCTTAAATTGTTGCCGTGATGGACAAACATCCTCTTGTTCATCATTAATATTCGTATCACTCTTCAAGCTTTGTCCCTATCCATTCGTTTAAAGCCCCACCGTTCCTTTTCTTTCTTTTCAATCAACAACGTATTATGTCCAGCAAAGCATCACGAGCCGCGACATCGCGCCCGCTTAAGAACATGGCATTTTTCGACGATGATGACAGTGACGATGAGATTGATACTATAACATACGATGATGCAAGCAGCGCCGTCAAGTCTATCGAAGGCTCGATGGATAGCCGTATGAAAGCTGATACATTTGCCTTGGCCGAGTTTCTGGCGACCACTAGCCCGGAAGAGTTTGCAAAACCTTCCAAACAGCAGCAACAGCAGTTTCAGCGCGCGTCCAAGTTGATTAGCAAACTGCGCAAACGAACAGCAAAAGCACAGCAGCAACGATCCGACAGTGCTTCCATTAGAAGCGGACACACTAGCATAAGCTCTCAGCCAGGCTCAAAGCCAAAGCATATTCCTTTGCCAGAATATCACCCACCTGAGCCTATCCACGTTGAACATCCGCGAACTCCAAATGCTCTTCGTGACTCGGGAGTATACAGCGAGACGTCGGAAAAGGACATTCCGCCACCACCTGTGCCGCCCGTTCCCGCACAATCCTTCCACGACCTAGAGTTTCCCATGCCACCTTCTGTGCCAGCCAAGTCGCAAGCTCGTCAACCACGTCGTCCGGCGCCGCTACCAGCAGCCGTGGCTTCGGCAGCTATCGCAGTCGCCACGTCCGATAGGTCGCCGTCCTTGCGGTCCATCCCGGCTGCTGCACTCAAAAGACGATCTATTGTTAGAGCACGCAACGCCGAGGTGCAAACGGAAGCAACAGAAACGACAAAGGCTTCTCGATGTCCTCACTGCCGACAATGTATCAATTCCAATGATAAGGATGATGAGCGCCGCTTATCGTGCCCACCTGCTCTGGCGCCTGGGGAATTGTTGCAGAGAACAGCACCAACGTCGGAGGAAACAAAGATGCTAATGGCTATGATCGAAAAGTTACAAATGCAGCTAGCGGAAGAGCAGCAATCGCGAAAGAAATTGGAGCTGGCCATGTCAAAACATCAGCAAGCACAGCAAAAGGCAGAGCAAGTCGCTCAAGAACGGAATCGATGGAAGGGTGATTGTCTCTGGCTTCAGGACCGCATTGCATTGCTGCCAGAGTAAAATCGATAATTACATATTGTTCTTTCATCTTTCCGATTTTTATTCTTCTCTCCTTTTGTATTCCATTAGCTTACTAGTAGTATCATCTTATTACGTATTCTGTGTCTTGTTCTGTCCTGTCCATTCCTTTGTCTCGTACACCAAATAACTAAATTACTCTTCTGTTACTGTATTTGCATTGGGCTCTTGATCCCTGGATAAAGGGTGTATGCAGCACGTATCTATTCACGGAGCCAACAGGGGTCAAGCGGGCAAGGATCGAGATATATCTTTAGTAAATAACGGATATGAATCATGCTAAAAATCACATATTTTGCTAGATACACGATTCATCCCTTTAGCACTTCAAGGAGAGTCCCAAATGTAGCTGTTCTGCATGGAACAATGGTGTTTCAGGCTATACCAAGGCTGATATCATCGTGAAGACGCACCGTACTTTAGACGTAACGGATACGTTACCCCTGCACTTCGGATTATAAAAGAGTTAAGGGGCTTATGTGCCGTTTTCTGGATATTCGTAAAAATGCAAGGAAACCAAAGATCCAACACGCAACGCTCATCGCGCCAGCCCCCAACTTACTCCATGGGCACAAGCATTGCTCCGTCTGAACAATATGAAGAAAGAACCGATTTCGATGTCAGTCAATTTGAGCAGCCAGACACTTCGGCTGACAGACAAGGACGCTCGGATATGCCCCGAAACCTTGGTGGTCAAGAGCACCAGTTCGAGACACTGAACGCCAGTTACGGCAATTCCGACATTAGCGAACCTCAACGAGGCGGAGACCTGAACGATTTCAGAGGAGATCCGATGAAAGCAGATAGCTATGGCAAGGGCCAAGCGCAGGATAACAGCGGAACTCCCATCGAGAGATGGAGGCGTGACATTTAAAGATCACACTAATTTCGAATAAAATTTTCCTTCTGTGTGTGCGTATGTGTGCCAAACGTGATACTCCCGACCGTCCGAACGTCTATCACCAACGGGCTGTATCACTGCTGTTCTTGGCGACGTGATATTCTTAGTTACGAGATAGACGCGATTGCTTCGGAGACCAAATGGACTTGCTCTCGTGAACAAAGTCTTCACTTCCAATATTATGCTTAATATATAGCATTTTGTGCTTTCAATGTTGGACAAGTCTCAATACACACATTTCATATTTTGGGTAGGCAAGACGATCTCGGGGAGGGCGGGGCCCTACGTTTAATGCAGCAATGTTATTGGCAGAGCCTTAATGAGCGTGCAGTCGGTCCCTCAAAACCATGGTAACTCAAAGTTCTAAATTGGGGCATTGGAAGGAGTTGCCAGGTCGAGAACTTGATCCGTCTCTAACCACTGGCCACAGACACTGGAGAACAAAGAGAAATCAGAGAAGAAAAAAAAAAGTACAAGGAAGAATCTTCAGATAATATTGTCGTAGAAGTCTGTTCGAAGGAACTGTATCAGAACGTAGGATAGCTTGTTATCGATTCGATCTCCACTTTGATTCTTTGCAACTTGGTTCATCTCCTATTTTTTTCCCTTGTGTTTCTCAAGGCAATCTTGTTCTTTTTTACTCGTTTTCTTCCCTCCCAGCAATCTAAACAGTTCGGGTCCTGGACCTCTCAATTTCTTTCTTTCTTGTTTCCTTTTGGCTCTCTTTCTCTCTTCTTTCAACCCCCTACCTTTGGCCTAAAGAACCTATTCCCTTCATTTCCGTTATATTTCTGAGCGCCCTTTGAAGCTCATGAAAACATCACTTGCCTTCCTCCTCCTTGGCCTCTGGTCGGCCACCCTCAGCCATGCTTACTTCTACGTACCCAACCTTATGAATGCCTTGCCTTTCAAAGGCGGCATGTCATACGCTCAGTCTGGCAACTCTCTCATTTTGTTCGGCGGTGAAAACGCAACAACCACGTATACCAATGATCTTTACCAGCTTACGCAGACATCAACCGGCTATTCCTGGCAAGTTCTTCCGCAGACGAACCCGCCTCCCGGTGTTATCTACGGCCAGGCGATGGTGTCCAACACAGGTGGAACCTTCCTCCTGATGGGTGGTGCCTCCCAGACTACTGCCAACCAAATTCTGCCTCTTCAGATGTATTCGTACAACATGCAGACCCACCAATGGAGCGCCTGGCAAGGAAACAGCAACACGACCGCGAGCAATGTCCCTCAAAACCGCCAGTTGTTCAGTGCGACGTACGATAACAGCAGCACCATCTACATTTACGGCGGTGCCTTGAACGGCTCCATGATCTATCCCGACTTTTATGCTCTGGATACTAGCACTATGCAGTTTACCGCGCTGCCTAACCCGGGCGTGCCACGTTATGGACACACTGCTTCTCTCTTGAGGTATGATGCATTTCCTAAAATAACCGCACGTGTGTCGAGGAAAAATTTATTGACCCATAATCCTTGTGCTCCCCGACGGAAAAACAAAATTATGTAGCAATGGCAAACTGGTCGTTATTGGTGGTGTTGTCTGGTCGGCTGGTGAAAATGGTGCTGCTACCAGCAGCTTGGCTTCTATGGGCACTGTTGCCGTCTACGATACCAACACCAAGACCTGGAAGGATCAACCAGTTTCTGCCGCCAACGGTCAGCTCCCTTCATCCCGATCATCTCACTCCGCCGTCGTCAGTATGTATCTGAACTTATCTGTGATTGTTATACTATGCAGCAGATGTCCCTAACCGTCTGTTCTTGTAGCTTCTGACGACAAAATTATTATTTTTGGAGGTTCGTGCGACTTTTTTTACTGTGCCTGTTGTTTGTAAACATTGACTTTTCCTTATTTAGGCGACAACGGTGCCGTTATGCGTGCGCGCCAATATTTGAATGCTATCGCTATTTTGGACACTAATACCTGGACCTGGAGTGTACCTACCGCCGATGGCATTCCTCCTTCCCGTCGCTCTTACGCCGTCGCTGGTCTCTTGGATGGCTCTCACGTCACCGTTGCATTTGGTAAGTCAACATATCAACCGCATTGTTGTCATGACTTTCATTAATTCCAAGAATAGGCGAGGCTCTCAACACTTACTACAATGATATCAACACTTTCAGCATCAGTGACTCTGCTTGGCTCCAGTCTTTTGATTCTGATGACTCGAGCTCCGGCTCTGGTGTTTCCGCTGGCCTGATTGCTGGTGTTACTGTTGCTGCAGTTGTCTTGTTCGCCATTATCTTGTTCCTTCTCTGGCGCTTCCAGTCTTACATTCGATGGCTCGTTGTTCGCATCCACCATGATATTTGGAAGCCTCGGTAAGCTCGGCTATCTGTCTTGCTTTTGGATATCAGCTACTCACATATTATTGATCGCAGTACCGGTGAACCTCTCTGGGCTGAAACTGCTCGCATCGTCTGCCAGGTCTTCCTGCTGTTTATCTTCGTCATGTTCCTTGTGTTTGTTATCCGTCAGGCAATTAACAGCCCTAATGTTACACAACGGATTGAAGAGGCTGCAGCGGAGGTTGATGTTCCCGGTAAGCGAAGCATTATCCTGCCCACCTCCTTTAGAACATGAGCTTATCGAAATCTGGTGTTAGACGTTCGTTTCTGCTTCGACGGTTTCCCATCGTATCCTGCAAACGATATTCGCACCCCTGGTGTCGTGTGCACAACCGACACCGGCTATTCGTGCAGCAATTATATCCAGACGCTCAATATGAGTATATTCCAGCCCACGTTTGCTGACAACCTCGGCGCAGTCAACTGCTTCTTGTTCCGCAGCGATAAATACTTCAAAATGACTTCCACATCTGGTGCCAACAACGGCTCTCGTTTGTTGTTCACTTTATTTGGTGATCAGTCTGTTAGTTACGGCCGTGTCCATGTTTCCGTCTACCCTAAGGAGATGGATCCTAACGTTAAGGTGTACAATATTAACGACGATGTCCCCGTTATCATGTCCGACTTTGACGTCCAAAACTGGATGAACGGTGAACGCAACGACATCCAAGCGACCAACGTATACACTATCGAGCCCTTCACCTACAGCGCCTTGAGCTACGAACTGGTCGATCACCGCTATCTCCAATCCGTCGGATGGAACTATGTCGGTTTTGCACCCATCACCAATTCCACTCCTGAAGTCGAGACCAACTTTAGACAGGAGGCACCTAATCCCAACTACACCGCCGGCCACTCTGATCTCGGCTTCATTGCTATCTATCCTCAGGAGTTTGCTACCTTCACCGACCGCGAAGTTAAGATGTACACTCTTTTGAACGCCCTCGGTTTCGTTGGTGGTATCTTTGGTTTGCTTGTCGCTCTTCAAGCCTGGATGTTTGGTTTCCGTCCTCGATCTCCTTGGGGCGTCGTGCACCGCTGGTCGGTTGGTGATATGAAGCGATCTTTGCTGCGTGGTCTCCAGAGCAACTTTAAGACAACGGAGTCTTCAATTCCTCTTGTCAACCCACTGCATCCTCGCTTCAGCATGAACAACGTCAATGACCTTGGCTATGAGTCCGATGGTCAACGTATTTCTCGCGTTGAAGAACGTATGCAGATCCTGGAGATGCTGTTCAAGTCTTACTACGTCGATGACGAGATCTTCCGATCTCTCGAGGCTGCCAACAAGACAGCACCGTTGTCTCCTACCGCTGGAGGTGGACCATTATTCCGCAACGAGAAGGATATCGAGCTTCAGCGAAGCCAGACAGGCGGTTTCTCGCACATGTTTAACAACCACCGCCAAAGCGTATCAAGCACGGTCAGCGATACTCAATCGCACCAGCGTTTAAATCAGTAGAAACAAGAGAGTAAGCCCCTCCTTGTTTTATTCCGTTCTCTCTATCTTTGTACTTTTCTCTTTACTTTCATGATAAAACCGCGTTGTGCACACATTCTTCCACACTCACACATTTACATTAAATATAATCCTCATTATTTCTATTTCTATACCTTTTTTTCCCTCTAAAGTTCAGTTTCTTTCTTTTTTCACTTTTTTGATCATTCCCAAGACAAAGAAAAAATGACATTGTCAGCTGTTAGAAGTCGTCAGCAACAAATTGCGGCAGAACTCGCTTCGCATAAAACGAGAGACCTGTTCCTCACCTACACTGGCGCAAATGCGTGGCCAAAGAAGAGACCAGGCCAAGAATGCTATCGTATACTTGTACTCGATTCGTCATTCAATCCACCTACACGCGCCCACCATGGTCTCTTGACCACTGCCATTCAGCAATACCCTCCTGACTTCTTCAACGGGCATCTCTTGCTCTTTGCGATGCGCAATGTTGACAAGCAATTATCTGGTGCGTCCGTTTTGCAGCGCGTCCAAATGATGGAGATTGTTGCACGGCAACAACCAAACACTGCCGTTGCTGTTACTCAGTATGGTCGCTTTATTGATAAAGCGCAATGTTTGCAGCAATGGATTCAGGAGCCTGCCGAGCTGTACTTTATCGTTGGATATGACACGATCACACGGCTTTTAGACCAAAGTTACTACGACGTACCTGTACAGCAGGCTCTCGACCCGTTTTTCCAATCTTGCCGACTTGTATGTGCTGACCGACCTGGCTTCGATCCGGACCAAGTGATGGCCCAGTTTTGGACTAGTTCGATCATTCAACGGTACCAATCTGCTATTCAGCGCATTCAGTTCTCTGACGACAGCTTAGCTACGTTATCGAGTACGCGCGCAAGAAACGCAAGCGACAGCGCAGAGCTGGATACAATTGTAGATCCAGAAATTGCCGCTTTCATACGAGCAGAAAAACTGTATATTTAAATCATTAAATTAATGTACATTACGTCTTTATATGAAAACAGAAAGAAAAAACTGCAAAAAGGCTCTAAATTTTCTTGCTCTTTTGTTGAACAGGCTTGCCAGCTGACGCAGCAGCGGCGGCGGCTTGCTTCTTGCCCTTGTAAGTTATGCGGTAAAAGTTGATGAATAGGAAGAGGTAGGAGGTAAGGATGGCGCAACCGAACCAAGCAGCGCCTTCGCCACCGTAGCAGGTACCAAAGTTGGGAAGATGAGGAGCGTACTTGTCGGCGTAGAAGGTGTAGGTGCAGCTGTAGATCACAACAAGATCAATGACGAACTGGATGATCTGCATGGTTGTGAGATACTTCTTCCACCAGATGCGAGCGCCGCCAGCAGTGCGGAAGTAGTAGTAGTACATGAAGACATGAACAGTCAAATTCAGAGTGATGGGGACCCATGACTATTAAAATCACGTGAATTCAACGTTAATCGCGATTTTCTCTGTGTACTCTGACAACATATCTCTTTGACTCAATACTTACGACAGTAGTTCTACCAACAAGCTGGGTGTAGCACAAAACCATAGTCATGCTGTGATGGAAGACATGTAAGAATTCTGATACACGTTAGTTAGTAAACCTGTTTTCCATCATTACAGGTGGATAGTCCCTCGTTCTTACCCAGCTTCTTCTTCTTGACAACCAAAAATACAGTATCAATCAATTCCCAGTACTTGACGAGATAATTGAGGTAGTACAACAATTCGTGCTTCTCAGTCCACGCGTCCTTGGAACAGATAGTCCAGTAGAGGCCGTGGCGGGCCAACTGAGGAACAAGCTGTTCAATAAGGAGAAGCAAAAGTGCAAGAGACACGATCGTCAACAAAAAGTTGTGGACACGGAAAAGGAATTGAGGCTTCAATGGTTGGGAATCGCGAAGCAAGTACTGAGTGCCAAAGATGACCACAAGGTACGTGATGCAGCTCACGACCACTAGACATAAGTAACAAACATGAGTATTTTCTAAACTTCTGAACCCATTCAATTGCACAGAGTGCCTACCTTCGGATATTGTTGAAAACGGCGTGACCCCCTCAACAAATGCGAACTTTGAGGCGGATTGGCCGGTTACAGCAGTGTACAGCTGGTCAAAATAGTCATAGAGATAGACACCAAAGGGTCTATCGATGCTGAAACTGAGGTTTGACATCCGAAGGGCAAGAGCTGGGGGAACGGGTGATTGCAAGGCAAAAGAAAGCGAAAGAGAGAAGGAAGCACGCACAAAAAATTTGTGAATTTTGTGCTGGGCGTCAAAGTGGTCCGTCCGGGAGTACTCACAGCATTTTTTTCCTTTCCCTTCAGTCTTCGTAACACGTTGACAGCAGAACTCTAACGTCTTTAATCTGCATTCGAACACCTCTGTCTTTTTCACGTGCTTTTTAATCATGTTTGTAGGCTCCCCAAGTTGATGATGCATTATGTATGGACTGCAAATTGTTAGCACTGCTTTTTCGAGTATCCCTCCGCCGTGCACTTGAATTTTTCCCTTTTTCATCATTCAGGAACAAAACCTGCAGAAATCCGCCTGAAACTGAAACTCAGCCGGATAAACTGCTTTTCCATCTTGACACCACGAAGATGTATCCAAACAGGACGTTAACTAAAGTTTCCTAGAGAAAGTATACTAGTGAGATAATATCACGGAAATAAATAAATATTCCGTATTATGGTGATTAGGATAGTCCTTGATGTTCTAAAAGATGGTTTCCATCGTAGGCCGGCTGGAAGTCGTTCGATCCGCGCTCTGAAGAAGCAGTTGCAGTCATCCAAAGTTAGGAATCTTTCAAACAATGTAATAGGACATTGTGATTAGAATATACGGACTCTTATTAAGCACAGTTTTAAACCCTATGATAAGCATCTGAATGGTACAACTCATTGCTGCCAGTCCGAATATCCGTGCATCCTGTCGCTGCGTATCTGTATGTGATCGATGACTGCATTTTTATTTGCCATGCTATGCTCTGGGCAAAATAAATTCATTGCAAGCTCTTTATATGCGTCAACATATCTTATTACAACGTTCTTCCAAGATTTTCCTCGAAGAACTACTTGTCTGGATCAACATGTCTGACATGACCGTCGTTACTACATAGAATACCGAGTTTGATTGCCAAAAATGTCGACAGAATTTCCCTGCTCACTTCAAACGTATGAAAGACCAACAATGTAAAGTACTAACAGAGCTCAAATATAATATGTAGTTTACTTGTCTTGCCTTCAAGATCGAGAAGCTTTGAACCTGCCATATCTTCGTGTCTGCTTGATAGCAATGGCATGAAACAGACATCATCATTGCATATTAACGCGGAGCTTATCCTTTGCTCTCTGAACTTGCAGCCAGTAACAATGTCTGCCTCTACATCAGTGCTTTCCTATATTCTTTCCTTTTGCTTTATAAAGCTCCTTGATGGTTTCCACTAGCAGAGAACAAAGGACGAATAATGTTCACCTTGCGCAAAAGGTCGATTACCGCCTGCCAGCCAAAGTTGTGTAAGGCATTTTTCTTCTTGCATTCACTCTTCTTTTATCGCCGACACTACACATCTCCTTTTAGGCTCTCATTTTCCACGGTCTATGTGAAAAGATCAGCCGCACTTGACGGTCTTTGGATTCCTCTCTTCACGTATGGTAGTTGCGTATCTGATAACGATATTCTCTACCCCCTAGAAGATACTATCACTGACAACTTCTTATTCAGGGCCATTTCGTATCCCCTGAAGGTCTTCAGAGGATACAAGAAGTATCCTGTCGTGGTCTGATTACTCGTGTAGAAAAGGAGAACTTCACGTCGCTCATCAAATTGACGTTCCTTTTCACGACTTTTTGCGAAGCTTGGCCGGAGAGTGCTTGATGATTACCAGGAACAGCATGGCCGAGCCTGTAATCTAGCGAGCAGCGGGATTCCTCACAAAAGATACACAAATATGATCCTTGGATTTTGCATTTACTGCTGCTATCCACAAACTGGAGTCAGATCTTCTTAAGCAATAGATTACACAATGTTCTCGCGAAATTATAAGCATTTCTCTTAGAAATCTTGAGTCCATCAAATCTCTGAAGCAATAGTTCCATCGGCTGTTCCAAATTTGCGGAAGGATCCGCATCAATGTACACTAAAGCAACTTTGTTATGTTCGTCCTTAACGGTCCACGGATAGATAATACTTGTTTTACATACGCTTCCAAGTTGCTCTTACGATCTTTTTCAAATGTACTGTTTGCCCGTCTTTGAGCCGTAGAAATTCGGTACCTAATTGCTTTGCACCAATCGAGGCACTCTGATGTTCCTTGGCTCCATGGCTTGCAGAAGTGGTAATTTTCCACAATTGGGAATCGTCGACTTCCACTGACCGACGAAATCAATCTCTGGAAAGATTGTACACGCAGTTTTAAATTAATTCCATTGTGTAAAACTCTGTTATTGTAGAAATGAAATCAGATAATGCAATAAGCGTTTCATGCTCGATCGCACGAAAAAGGGAACTAAAGTCTTCCTCAGATCCGAACAAAGATTTTGTATCCGCAGATTGGTCTGGATTAGGAAGCTATATACTAAGTATTTCATCTGATGAAGAAAACGTTCTATTGTACACTTGAGTCTAAAATCGGGTTAACGTGTGTGTTCCAGGATATATTCAAGAGAGTATCTAGGTCTTATAAAAGATTAGATTATTAAAGTGCAAACTGCTTGCTAAGTGTGAAGGGAAATCACGCGTTCCTGTATCTTGCGAGAGAACATTACGATTGGATGGTTAAATATATACTGCCGATTTTAAAATGGTACGAACATAAACGCGAGACAAACCTTGTCAAGTTTGAAGCTCACTTTTCACCCATTCAAAACACTGCTACTGAGATCAGATTCCGTGTTACGTGTATTTTTCCGTTTCCATGGACTTCATGACAAACTAGCGTGTTTTTCTCTTCGCAGAAAGATCCGACCGATTTAACTCCGTGGACGTTAGAAAGTTTCGAACAGCAAACCTGAGAGATATTCGCGAGTTGCTGAAGATAGTATTTTATGTGGACCCATGGCAATTCTCTCGCTGCAACACCGCGGAAAGAAATAAAAAAAGCCGCATGCGTTCCAGACTTTGTCATGAGGCAGTCTTCAGGATGCTGCAGCTAGGTGGCAGTAGCATCGAACGGAAGTGGACAGGGTTGGCTTGAAGGGGGACCCGAATCTGTTTGGGATGCGCGATTTGAGGCGTGTTTTGATGTTGCGGTATCGTATCTGATAATCGATAACCCGGAAGCGTCCATGCGTCGTTTTAGGCGATGGACTGGGCGGAAAATGTTGCTCGTCGTCGGGATAGTCACGTGTAGTGAGCGAAATAGACAAAATTTTTTCTCGTTCCGTCATCAATCCGCAAGGGCTTTTTGCACCTTTTTTTTTCTCTTCTCTTCAAGGCTACCCGCAGAATCTGCGCTTTCCCTCTCTTTTCTACTTAATCTAACCCATTTGCTGGAGTACGGCCTCTTTCGTATACTTCCAGCAAGCACCAGTACAGCGTTTTCTCTTCCCAAGCTTTAACACCCTTCTCCAGCGGACCCCCTCCGTCCGTTGCGTCGCCCATCACGACTTCAGAAACCAAACTCGTAGCTAGCTTATTCAACCGGCGGGGCTTCCCTCCTTGGCTTGCCTGAGTTGCCTATATATCTCTTGTTTTCTGCCTATAGACTCACTTGTACTCTCCATTAATTATTGACCACTCTCGGGCACTTGCAGCCTTCGTCGTTTTCTCGCCTACCACACTCAATTGTTTACGATGCACACCGAACTCGAATCTCTCGTCTTGAACCACCAAACCGGCGACAACATGCCTTTGCCGTTGAAGCTCTCCAAGTTTCCATCTTCCACTGTGACGGATCGTCCAGTCATCAACAACACATCCATCAAGAACGTCATCAAGCAAAAACTCGAATTGTACTCTTCCCTCAAGTGGGAATCTGATCAAGAAAATGCTTTCTTTGTCTGTGACTTGGGTGAAGTCTATCGCCAGCATCTTCGTTGGAAGTCGCAATTGCCGCGCATTGAACCTTTCTTTGGTAAGTCGTAAAGATTAGACACTCTTCGTTGATATTTTGTCTAATATACGCTTGCTCATCGATAGCGGTCAAGTCCAATCCTGATCCCCTGGTCGTCGAGCTTCTTGCATCGCTCGGCTTGGGATTTGATTGTGCAAGCAAATCCGAAATCCAACAAGTGCTCAACTTGGGTGTGGATCCCAGTCGTATCATCTATGCCAATCCTTGCAAGCAAGCGTCTTTTGTACGTTTCTCTCGTCAGCAACGCGTTGCGAAGATGACGTTTGACAATGCGGAGGAATTGCACAAGATTAAGAGACTCTATCCTGATGCAGAACTCGTGCTCCGCATCCTGACTGATGACTCAAAGTCTCTTTGCCAGCTTGGCCTCAAGTTTGGTGCTCCGATGCACACCGTTGAATCTCTCTTGCAAACTGCCAAGGATCTCGAATTGAACGTTATTGGCGTCAGTTTCCATGTTGGAAGCGGTTGCCTTGACGAACACGCTTTCTCTGACGCCGTGTTGCGCGCTCGCAAGGCCTTTGATATCGGTGAAGCCTTGGGCTTCAAGTTTTCCCTCTTGGATGTCGGTGGAGGTTTCCCTGGTGCGGATGTGCAAGATGGCATTACGTTTGAAAAAGTGGCTGCTGTTCTCCGTCCTGCTGTGGATGCTCTCTTCCCGCCAGAAGTTCGCGTCATTGCCGAGCCTGGACGTTACTACGTTGCCTCTGCCTTTACTATCTGCACCAGTGTGGTGGGTCGTCGCACTGTGATGCCCGACCCCGAGGACAATGAGGGATCCGAACCAAAATACATGTGTAAGTTACACCCTCCATTTTCTGCTGCATGAAACGAGATGTTGACATATAGTTTCGGTTTCTTTATAGACTATGTCAATGATGGCATGTATGGATCTTTCAATTGCATCTTGTTTGACCATCAAGTTGTGTATCCCAAAGGTATGTATTTTGATCAGAGTCTTTTTGGAATGGCTTTTATTGATTCGATTTTCGAACGTAGTCTTGTCCAAGAACGGATCATTTTTGTATGGCGAGAAAGTCGACGAGGCTCATTTCGGCTGCAGTGTCTGGGGCCCTACATGTGATTCCATTGATTGTTTGGCAAAGGAAATCCGATTGCCTCTGTTGGAAGACGGCGATTGGCTTTATTGGGAAAACATGGGCGCGTATACTATCTGTGCCGCCTCGCAATTCAATGGCTTCAAACGCTCCGAAGTTCTCTATACGAACACTTACTGCTAGCTTTCTTTTCTTTCCTGATATATCGATTTAATAATAAACATGTTCACTTTGCAACCAGAGAATGATTGGATATGGGCAGGGGTTTGCTTCGTGACAAAATCAACAGTGCACAGACCATTCATGTCACTCGCGCGTCTGACATTTTTCATGCGAGTGTACTTCTTTAATCCCACGTTATGCAGGGACGAAACAGCAACAAGAGGGATACCACCGCTCGCAAATCATTACCAAGCCGTTGTACGCTTGCTCCTTGGGAACCTGCTCAGCCGCCTGGATATCAGCGCTTGCCGCAAGTCCCAGAGTATGCAGAACAAGTAATAAAACTTATTGAAATTCTACGATACATACCAGCTTTACTGACAAGGAGTCATTCTCGCTTTCTTTGAACTGTAGGCCAGCTTCTCAGAATCGCCAACGGAAATGCCACGCGATGGGCAACTGATTGACATTGACAACGGCGATGGCGACAGTGAAGGCGGTGATACCAACGTACAACCATACTCTGATGTGGACGATACAACCGCGGATAATTCAAGCGAATCCTCAGTTGAAGAGGATGTGTGTTTCCCGACGCCTACGACAGATTCATACCGAGACGGTATCGATTACGACTCTCTAGACGTTGCTATCAAGCAAGGGGAGCTGGGGACCCAATTCAGACAGTCATCAACTGGCCACCGGTACAGCTTCTACGGTGATCGCATAAAACATTTAGAGCAGCACCCAATGACTGCAAAGCGACGGATCACACTCTATTCTGTCGTAGAGCCCACTTCCATCCACGGTAGTTCTTTTGCTGATATACGAAGCAATAACAAGGCTCTGGGTGGTTTGATGAAAAAGGGAAACTTCTGGCTCGATATTGAGTCTCCCACCGAGGCTGAAATGAGAATGCTCAGTACGGTATGGAGATAATATTATTTTTTCATCCAACATTGTGACGAAGTTACTTACAACTGCTGGGTATGTCGTCTTCCTCTGTCTATACGTATGTAGGCTTTCCGGATACATCCGCTGACAAGCGAAGATATCAGCATGGAAGAGCAAAGTGAGAAATGTGAAGTTTTCAAGAACTACTACTTTATTTGTTTCCGCAGTTTTGAGCAGGACCGATCGTCCGTTAATTATCTGCAGCCGCTAGCCATCTACATTATCGTTTTGCGCGAAGGTGTCTTGTCGGTAAGATGCTAGAAACCACCTTATACACGGCGTTTATTATGATACTAATCTTTCGACAGTTCCATTTTCGACCCATGCCACACCCACACAACGTTCGTAAACGTATCAAGCAAGTCAAAGATTATATCCATGTGACGCCTGGTATGTATTTGCTGGACTAGAGACTGTAAAATGTCTGGCGACGCTAACTGTAATATCCTCCCAAAGATTGGATTTGCTACGCAATCTTGGACGATATTACAGATTCGTTTGCACCGCTTATTCGAGAAATCGAGTTTGAGGTTGATTCCATCGACGAATTAGTCCTGATTTTGAAAGAGTCTGAGCAGTCGGATATGCTGAGAAGAATCGGGTACTGTCGAAAACGGATGATGAGTCTGTTACGTTTACTCGTGGGCAAAGTGGACGTTGTCAAGACGCTCGTGAAACGGGGTGAAACGAAACCCGAAGGAGATACTCGACCAGCACTTAGCAACGAAGTATCTCTTTATCTGGGCGACGTCCAGGGTATGTATATACACCTCGTTTCATCAAACCATTCTTTCATATCATTGCTCATTATTTTTTTCCTTATAGATCACATCCTGACGATGCTGCAAGCTTTAAACCACTATGAAAAGATATCGTCTCGTTCCCACTCGAATTATCTAGCTCAGATATCCATCGAAATGACGCAGACAAACAATGAAATGAACGACGTCCTATCAAAGCTGACAGCGCTTGGTAGCGTTCTAGTACCCATGAATCTCGTGACAGGTTTGTGGGGCATGAACGTGCTGGTACCAGGTCAACATCAGGTAAGCTCAACTATCCAGTTAAAATCACTCGGAGAAGCTGAATCACGCCTGTCTTTGTTTGCAGGACGACCTGACATGGTTTATGAGCATTACCGTTTCAATCCTTATCTTTTGCATACTATCCTCTTTATTGATGAAGTATTACCATATCCTGTAGATTTGTATTCAACTCTAGTATACAATGTTTGCTTTTATTCACGTGTGGATATAATGAAGAAGTAAAGCGTTTTTTTTACATGGCTATGCTAATAGCTAGTGTTATTAGTGAATTCTTTTTTCTTACATCGGTAGACAACCCACATTCAGTAAGCTTAAAAACCGTTGACGGGCTCAGGAGGAACAGCGACGGAAATAGGAAGAGGAGGTATCTGGCCACCTTCACGGATACCATACAAGCGAAGGCGCTTCAAACCACCATCTAAGCGAGTGAAAGGTCAGTATAGCTGCAAACAGCCATCGAGTCTAGTTCTGAGGCTTACCAGGGATGATGGTAATCTTGGCGTGGCTGAAGACCTTATCGGTGTGAGGAAGGTCAAAGTAGAAGAGACCGTGAGGACCGACCGGGCAGGGTTCAATCAAAGTGGTCCACTGGGCGTCGTCGCCAGGGACCTCGGCATCGCTTGTAGTAGCCTCCAACTTGATACGGTTAGGATAGTTACCCTTGTAGTGGGAAGTATCGACCTCGGCCTTCAAAAGATGGCCCTTGTCTCCAAGCTTGATAAGGACATGGTCGCTGTGGCCGGGAGTGCGAGATCGCTTGGTTTCCCAGCCATCACCCATGTGCTTTCCGCGTCCAGGAAGAAGAATGTTGCTGCCGGGAGTGTAGTGCTCGTTGCTGGTATAGACGGCACGACCGCCATTGCCTGCGAAAGCCAGATCGACGACTTCTCTATTGTTTTGTTCCCGTCCGTCAGTCAGTCAGAGTGAAATAATATAATTTTTGGGACGATGTTGTTTAGTATACTCACGACTTATCGTTGGGCCAAATAGGGTGGATGTTACCGTAGACACGGAAGCGAGCAATGCCACCGTCAGGGATATTGTTAATGCGCACATGTGTGAACATCTGAGTTTCCTTTTCGAGAACGAACACATTGTGGCACGAAGGAGGCAGGTCGACCTTGGGCAAGATCTCGGTCCATTGCACGTCCTTGGCTTGCACATCGCCTTCAGGGCAGAAAGCACCTTCGACGGAAGCAGCGGGAGCTTGGTTGCCGGTGAAGTAGCTGGTGTCGATATCGAAACCGCGGATCGAGCCTGCGAAACCAAGCTTGATAATGCACCTAGAAAACAACGCAAGCATTACTATTGCATACTCTTGCTGCTTGCATTATCTTTGCATACCAGTCATAGTTAGGGTTGTGACGCTTGGTTTCCCAGCCGTCCATCCAGGCACCGGTATCTAAATGCACATACGATCTTGTTAGGACCTACGTACATTATACACATTTTGTTTTCCTTTGACGATACTTGCCAACGAACTTGCCAGGAGCATGGATCGGAGGAGCAGGGTTGATCATGTTGATAGCAGGTGCAAAGAACTCATCAGTCACAGCGACGATGGAGCTGCCAAGAGCAGAGCTGGCAATATCTATACACTGCTTGTAAGTGCATATGTTCACGCAGTTGTCTCACGCCTGCTGAAAAAACCTACCAGTCAACTTGGCGAGAGGGGAGGAGGCGAGTTGTTCATATTCAATGCGCTTGTAGGTGGCCATCGGGGAAAAAAGAGCAGGTGTTTGTGTACTGAGCTTATCGGACACCCATTGCCTTCTTTTATATTTAGCGGGCATGCTACAATCAGTATTCGCGGAGCTCCGACAGGACTTGAATATACCTTGGGTACTTCTTGACGTCGGCACCTGACGCCGAGTGTTCGGGCCTTCCCCAGTTTCCTTTTCATGTGGGGGTGGTGCTGCGTCACTTTGGAGCATCTTGGATCCATCCCCTGTGGCACGGACCCATTTTGTGAAATGGAGGAGCTGCACCTAACAGCTCGGCATATCATACTCTTTTGTTGATCCGACCTCCCCGGTTTCGCAAGTACGACCTTGCCGCTGGGTACTTTCGCACGCTACTTTCACATTCTTCTGCAAGATAATGAATCTTTATCTCTTTTTCTGCTTCCGTTTCTTTCTATCTCTCTCCACCCCCAACCTCACAAGCCAAGCACACGCTCTCCTTCTACTAAGATATCCCTCTGTTTCCAACGTTATTCCACGAGGCATACTGCTACAGCGCCTTTCAATCGCAGTCGATTGTAAGCAAGAGCTAATAAGCTCTTGCTGTAAACGTTGACATATCAGTGAGCAAAGGCTAGGTTGCAATCCATCCACGTCACATTGGTATTGAGTTCAGCCCGTATAGATATAAATGGCAATAACCTCGCAAAAACAATCATTTGAATCGATTTATTCTGTTGTGTGGATTGAAATTATCAGGATATTTGTGTAATACTTTGAGATAGCGACGTTTGTGCGAGAAAGACAAGTGAAATAAGATCGGCCCGTCGATCGGTGCATCAGCTTGACTTCAGAGTAGCCTTATGCAACAGATCCAATGAGAAAGCGAGCTTGTCAAGATCACCTGTTTGCTGGCTCGCGTGGGGGCGGCCATTTCCTTATTTTTTGCTTCTTATATAACCCTTCGCTTTCTTCCCTTGTTTTTCCCTTTCTCTCTGTTTCACTGTTACCTAGTTCTACATAAGAAGGTGCGCGGCGAGTGTTTCCCGTCTTTGCAATCGTTGCTGTGGCAATCAGTGCTCATTCCATCCCTTCTCTCAAGATCTCGACACTTTATTGTCCGAATACAACAAAACATTCCTTTACACATCTTTTTCCGTCGTCTTCTTTTATTTTTTATCCAGACCATGAATCCAAGGCACTGCTCAGTTATTGTCCTGGGTGGCTCACCGGACGAGATAGACCTGCTAAGTGAAGCTTACGGCGATGGTAATTAGATGTCGCCAATTCCCACCTGTGGAAATTGTTACTCAAAGGCCCCATTGTAACCCTATTTAGTTTTCTCTGCGTCAAGCACCTCGGACGCTCTAATGCATCTTGAGAACAGCAAAAACTACTCATGGAAGCTCTTCTTAATCGACGCTGAAAATATGAACCGGAATATTAATCAGGAATTGAGACTCAAAGAATGCCTCAAATTTCTGCAAACAGTACGCGAGAAAATAGAAGATCAGGCAATCCTTAGCACTGTACCCGTCGGTAAGCAATAACCCCCAAAATTTTTTATCTCCTTTGTTGGCAGTTATTTTCTAAGAAACGCTAGTTTTTTCCACCTATGATGGGCCTGACTTTATGCTCGATTGTCTATCACATGGAGCGGCCGATTACATTTTAAAACCTCTGCGAGCACAGAGTATCAAAACTCTCTTTTTGGCAAGTTTAAACATAAAAAACTAAAGATAGCCAGAATCATTTAACGACTGCATTGCAGAATGTATATAGATACCGCCATCAGAACGTCAGAGCCATGAAGAGGTCTCAAATAAGGTCATATACAGATCCTGGTCGCTCAACACCTCCCCCTGAAGGGCGGGTTTGGCAGGACTTTAGAGATAAACTCAAAGGAGTTTTCATGACAGAAACTTGGTAACACATAACTTGCCACATGCTAAATCCGAAATTGTGGACTGAAACGACTGGTTCTACAGGCTGCAAGATACAGTTTTCAATTACTTGGCACCTAAGCCCACGGTAGAGCCGTCTATACTGCATGACTTGACCAGGCATGAGCATCACATGCACGAAATGTCACTCAAAGAAGATTTGCATTGACCATTATTCTTAGTAGTGACAGGATCAAGTACTTGAAATCACGCATATGTAGCTGGGACTTTTTACCGATCGAAATGGATGAAAACGAGTTAGCTCAGTGTGTTTGCATGATCTTTGAACAAATTCTGAGCCATCCTGATCTGGAAAGTTTTCGTGTTCCCAAAGGTAAAGCCACGTGGGGTCTACGTTGGACAATTATGCTAAGTTTGGGAGAAATCAGATGATCTGCATGCGTTCGTGCTTGACATTTTCAATTCATATCACAACAATAATCCATATCACAACTTTCGACATGCCGTTGATGTATTGCAATCAACTTACTACTTTTTATGCAAGATGGGCCTGATTACCCCATTGGATCCTGGAGTACACGCTGCGTTTTCTGCCACCCGTGGCGGTACAGGTTACGCTTGCTACTCATCATCGGACGATGTAGCGCAAAGCGAAATGAAAGAACTCCTTCGACCCATTGATATCCTGGCGCTCATGATGGCATGCATCGGTCATGACGTTGGACATCCGGGTGTGACAAATATGTTTATGGTAGCTGCATACTTGTCTGTCACAATCAACGCGGTCATATGGTCTAAACATGAGTTACACCTTAGATCAATTCAGGCACCCCGTTGGCAATCCTTTACAATGACCGATCTGTCTTGGAAAGCTATCATTCCATGGCCTTTTTCCATCTGCTAAGCAAGAGTTGCTTTAAGCAACTGACAGATGTTAAACATGCTTGTAAGTGGAGCGGATTCATGAGCGTAAATCAATCAAGCCATATCCTCATGCATATTTCGTTTTAATCAGCTTTCCGAAAACTGATCATCAACAGCATCCTGGCAACGGATATGGGAATGCATGATGAATACGTGCAGCAACTGATAGATCAATCCAATCGTTTACATCGGCACGACATTGACTTTAACGACGAGGTCACGCGCAGCCACGAACGGTTCTTGATTTGTGGAGCCATAATAAAGTGCGCTGATATAAGCAACTGCGTAAGTTAGCGCTTGATTGCAATTGGTCCATTCAAATAGCAACTGAGGGCAATATTTTTTGATAGGCACGTCCTTTCCCGGTTGCTAAACGCTGGGCCGAGATCCTTGCAGAGGAGTTTGCACGCCAAGGCGATTTGGAGAAAGAACTCGATCTGGACGTTATGCCCATCAATGAACGAGGCAAAATATGCCTCGATGAGTTCCAATTGACATTCAAGAGAAAAGTAGCCGTCAAGCTTTTCGTTGCTATTGGCAAAGTACTTCCAGGTACGTTATCGGTGTACTTGGTCATCACAATGCATGCCGCTAAATAATTTGCTGCAGAAATGCAATTCTGTATGGATTTTATCCAAGAAAACATTAAGATTTGGGAAGATCAGAAATCAAGAAGAGAAACAGGAGGCGAGGGTGCAAAATGCGTACCTGTACCAGCCAAGCAGGCCGCCCGATTTGTCAACTGCCAACAGCCCTACGTGGATGACGAGGAGGAGAGCCATCGTGTCGAAAATAGTGACCGCAACGACAGCAACGATTACGAGGAAGGCATGGCTAGCTGTCCCTTCGTCTTATCTCCCAACACCGTCGAGCCTCTGCATTCCAGTCCCAAGTCTATCGCTGGAAAAGCACGCAATATTCGCCCTGTGGGTTGTCAATGTTGCATTCAATAACAAGAAACGGACATGTAAAAGCAACGACACCAACTGATATTATCCTTTTTCAACCCAATATACACACGTATACAAATGCGCACGTATACACAATACATACGCACACGCCATACACAAGCACACAATACATGCACTCTCCTCTTTTCTTAAATATCCCATATGCTTATCACCCGTTTTGTACTATAGATAACGTTCCCGTTCCAATTTGGCTACAGAGCATACAAAAGTTCAGAAAAAAACTAATAGAGATGCTCGGTGCAAGTCAAAGCGTTGTATTTTTGTACAAAGATGTGCCTTTTTGCTTTTTCTCTAACTTAGTGAGAGTCGTCGTGCAAATCAAAGCTATGCGAAAATGAAGCGATGAGCTTTTTTTGAGATCGATGGATATTCGTAAAGCGTGCAATGCTTACCGTTTCAACAGGCTGTCAATCTTGTCAGAGGTGTAGCCTGCATCGATGATGCTACGTGCTTCTTGGACCTTGCCGAAAACGTTGAAAAGCAAGAGACCGACAATCTTCTTGTCACGGACATAGAAAACGAGACCCTTGCCAAACTTTACACGCGGAGGTGAGTTTGGATATAAACGATCGATTTTAGCATTCCTTTTTTTACCTTTTCGTCCTGGAAAGGTGCCTTGGCAGCAACTGCCTTTGCAACCTCGCCGGTGGTGGAAGCGCCAGGGGCAGCACGAGGGCTCTCTGCTTCAGCGCCTGCGCTAGCAGCAGGAGTGTCCTGAGCAGTGGCCTTGGCCCACACACTGACAGTAGACAATTGAGAGTCTACAAGACCAATGGCTTCGTAACCTACACGATATTGTTACTAGGAACCCTTTCACTTTGCAAGTTCATGCTTATAAGTTACCGATTTCAGGACCAAGATCGGACCTAGTAATTAGAGTATCAATACACTGCTACTGCTTCCTTGATTCCCAGTGCTCAACAGTACTTACCAGAACATGGACTGATGCTTGTATGGTTTGGCGGCGCCAACCATGTTCTCGCCAGCATGACGACCGCTCAATACAGCGCTGAATAATGATAGCAGCAAGATTGAATATGCGTGTGCAATACTACTTCAACTGGAACATAACTCTTGGACTTACTGGTCGTGGTGTTCGATGCGACGACGGCCGAGCTGTACGTCATGGAAGGATACCATGTCACCAGCAGCGAAGACGTCTGTGCGGGCTTCCAATTCGGCATTGACAACAACGCCGGCACGCTTCTCATCAATCTCCAAGCCTGCTTCTCTTGCAAGATCGACGCGAGGTTCGATACCAATAGCAACGATGACGTGGTCGACAGGGAGTGTTTCGTCATTATCCAAAGCCAAGATGACCTTGTTGTCCTCACCAGCGGTGACCGACTTGATCTTGCTGTTGGTCTTGACATCAACGCCAACTAGTAAAGAAATAGTTTACGATCAACAGCCTTATCGTGACTGTCATGACCTTTCAAAATCCTTACGCTTCTTTACGCGGGAAGTGGTCCACTTTGTAAGGTATGAGGGGAATACGTTGGCCATGTTGCCCTCTATCAGATGGTGAGGACATCGCTATCAAATAATAGTGTGCATGACGCTCACCTTCGGGGAACACCTGAGTGACCTTGATGTTCTCCTTTTCGGCTATCAGTCATTTTCAGTCAGTATTTGAAGGCGCCTACACTGGGATAAAGAAATTTTCATCCTTTACCTCGCTTAGCGAGAGCAACAGCCAACTCGGATCCCAAGAAACCGCCACCGACTACGGCAATGTGGGCACCATTCTTGGCGATCTTGTCAAGTTTCTTAAAGTCCTCGATAGTTCGATAGGTGGATACGTTTGCAACATTAGCAGCTTGAGGAAGCAACTTGGGCTCGCCACCAGTTGCAAGCAAGACCTAATATATAATATAGACTCTTGTTCTAGTCGCGATGCTATGTTGTGAAAGTTACCGCTAACAACTATACCTTGTTGTAATAAATGACGCTGCCGTCAGCCAAGGTGACAGTGTGGTCCTCAACATTGAGGCGGGCGACCTTGTTGTTTAGAAGCAACTTGATCTTGGAGGTTTGCAAGTCGGAGCCGGAGGCATCCGTGATGAGCTCGTATTCAGAAATGTCCTGATAGATAGTGCTGATAACGAATGTAAGAAAGCATATTAGATTAGGATTCTAATCACAGGCACATTTATATCGACTTGATTCTATCAACATACTTGCGCCCGGTACCCTGCCACTACATTGCGGTTTAGTTAGTACTGGCCGTTTGACCATATATCAAAACCTTTGCTACTTACGTCCTTGAATACCAGCGTGTTGGCAACATTGGGGTCCTCAGAGAACCAAAGCTCCTTGGACAAAGGCGGTCTATCAAGTAAATTCATGTCAGTTCTGGTTTATACAGTACAATATATAGTTGCTATCTACCTCATGTAAGGTGCGTAGCCTTCATCACCGATGATAATCACCTGCGGGGCGTCATTCATTAGTTTTAATAGGTCCCCTTCCATGTCCACTCAAATTTTCGTCAAAAGCAAACATACATTGGCATTGGGCTCCTTTTCCTTGATAGCCTGGGCAGCAGCGAATGAAGCGGTACCTGCACCAATAAGCACGTAAGGCTTCTGAATTTTGGGAGACTCAGGAACAGCAGTTGCGGTGGCAGGCTGCTCGGGTGCGGCTGCACTGGGTTCAGCGACGTGCTCGACAGCTGGCTTGGCCTTTTTCGGTGGAGGAGAAGTCAATTTGAAGAGCAAAGGACCAAAGACGATCAGTGAACCAATGAACCAAGGAGTGTTGCTAGACGGCTTGGGCTGTACGTGGGCAGTTGCATAGGAACGTGCAGGCGAGATTCTGACAGGCACAGTTCCTCCTAAGCGAGCCGAGCGAACGGCAGACGCGCGCAACAAGTTCAACGCCATTACTGCAGAGGGACGTGGGCGAAGGTTCGTAAAAG
>NW_027192143.1:1242751-1248184 GCF_041956525.1 Rhizomucor pusillus | reverse complement strand
AAAAAAAAAAAAAAGTAAAAAAAAAAAAAAAAGAAAAAAAAAAAAATAGGAGAGTCGGGTTGACAGCAGCGCCAGGGTGCTCCGAGCTTTTACCCGATCGGGCATTGGCTTACCGTGCGATATACCCTTTCACCTCAGCTGCACTTTCTATTGTCTTAGAAGCTAAATAGTCGACCTTACTTGTATTCACCAAAACTTCATCGATAAGCATTGGATACATCAAACAATGGAAATGTTTATTGTCCTCGTCGCAGTAGAGCGTGGTATCTATCTATAATATGACATTAGTAATCTTGTAAAGACGGGTGAATATCACAGAGGGACACCATACTTGGTATCAAAGATCATAATTCCCTCGTCGTCTTCATCCATATAGTTCAGTAATCGGATCTTTGGACCGCATAGATCCAGAATACTACTTCCACCAGCAAAGGTCACGCCTTATTCAACAGAATATTGAGTAGCAATCCAATATACTGCGATTATTCCAGCCTTCGTACCTCTCTCTGTACCTGTACGGTTACATGCTATAAAGTACATGTGCGGTATAGAATGCGAGTGACAGTGTTCTCGCAAAGGCCATACTCGTGCTGCCCAGTATCCAATCGTATCCATTACGTTCTGACCTCGGATCCATGCCATGCTGCAAATGATGATTTCGGATTGCTCACGTGCATGAAAGTTTGCAAACTCAAATGCTTCGAAATCTGCTTCGAATCGATATGGATTGATATCCATACATATACCGAATCCGACCTGCCAAGTAAAACATTCTTCTAGTACGATTTTTCTGGAATGAAAATTCAAGACAGGGTGTACCTTTCCAAGACCTGGGATCAGCTGGGACTGGAATCCTGGTCCTTCAGCGGCCCAATTCTCGTCTGTCTTGTATAGGAAAGTCTTGCGATAGGTTGCTACTACCTGGCCTTGAGGGTTGACGCAACATAAACTATTGTAATACTTGTCTTTGTGTTCGATTTCTGGGTAGCCCACAACCACAAAGCATTCGAGTTGCTGTGCTGTACCACGGGCACCAAATTAGTATCGAATATTCATTCCACCACCTTGTTCATATCATCATTGTAGTCGCACTTTACCTTGCTTTTTGGCCCACTGCACACTAGGTCCTGAATCCTTGTCCTCGAGAAACGGCATTATTTCATCAAGACTATTGAATACATAACCAGTAAATGCCATCTCTGGAAGCACCAATAAATCAATCTGTCCCCGCTCAATTCTATGCACAAGAACAGTAACGTTAGCTTGAACAAATTTATAGTTTCCGTTTCCATATCCGTGCCTTTTAAGAAGAGAATCTACAAAGGCCATGTTGGCCTCGCGATCTCCCCATCGAGGAGCGAATTGACAACACGCTATATTAGAAATTAGTACTCACAACAGAGAAAGCTCGGTCGTTTACACTGCGATCAACTTGCCGATCTTCATTAAACAGTAGTTCAGAAAGTAAAAAGCGTTCAAATTTCTATGTATCGATACTTGAGGCTTTTTAGATGGACAGCAGCCGAAAAGGCCATGTAAAGAAGTGGTCTGAAATATTGATATTTCTCACGTTGTTATGGATTTTTATTCAATATCACATATTTTACTCCATCGTTCACAGAGACGTTTGCCGGATGAAAGAAACTGATGAGAGGTATTACAATGTGCTATCCTTCGATTTACGGCATTGTAAACGAAAATGGCTTGATGTCTGTCAGTTTGCAGTTCAAAAATACGCGATTTTTCGATTATATTGTTATATTTGCTGTCTCTTAGATACCAAGTAGACAATATAATATAACAATGAAAATCGTAAACCGAGATTTCGGCATAAAATGTGGTCTAAGCTATTTGCACCACCATTAGCTATCAGAATATTATAGCACCGACGTTGACTTGCCCAAAATTTTTCCTCTCGAGAGGCTACGGTCAGTAACTAGCCCTAGTTCTGCCGCAATCAAGTTGAGATTTTGAGTGAGACTGAATCTCATGTCTTTACTTCGTCCACGGCGGAAGCGTGGAAGAGGTTGGTTATCATCTGATAGCGCTCTTGAGATACCACTAAGCGCGATATTGGAAGCTGCGGCAGCGTCTCTGCTGCAAGTGGTAAGTCGTACTATGCCAGAAAGATATCTTGGCCTTGACTTTGATAATTTTACCGTCCCTACGATACTTGTGGATCTGGATCTTCTTGAAACAATATCCGCATGTCTTTGTTGTATTGTATTCATCGATGGTGTACAATTTGTCTGGCTCAGGTGCCTTGAGGGTTTGTT
Organism: Rhizomucor pusillus; assembly: GCF_041956525.1. Lineage (NCBI taxonomy): Eukaryota > Fungi > Mucoromycota > Mucoromycetes > Mucorales > Lichtheimiaceae > Rhizomucor > Rhizomucor pusillus. The sequence goes on along the minus strand of NW_027192143.1, from coordinate 1,245,908 downwards.
CAAGCTTTTTAAGACTTCCACTACATGCATGACCTTTGACTCTGCTGTTTACGGGTTTCCAGCTACCGAGGAAATGGATGACTGAGATCTTCTTCTCTGGTTTTTTGGAAACTGCTTCTTTCCGAATACCGGACCCGAACTTTTGATAGAAAGACTTTTCTAGGAATTCCCTGGTTCTAGCTTGCTTGACATTTGTTTCTTGTCCCTGGTCCCGTAGCGCTCGATGAACTTTTCGAAAGCTAGCATTTTCGATCAACCCGGTTTTGAGTTCTACTGGTTTCGGGCAACGTTCAACGCCAGTATCGATCTCAACAATCTGATCAGTATCCTCTTGCAAAGCTTCAAAGCGATTGATGTCTTCAAATAGATCGTATCCTCTTTGTAGATATCGTTGCGGTGGTGACACGGTCAGGATCAATACCCGTGATTCCGACGTTTCGTTGTCCTTGCAAATGCTCATAGAGGAGTTCTTGTACCAAACCTTCACCAGATAAATTGTTGGAGCAAGGTAGAGGGGCATCTTGGCCTTTCAGTTTTCTGTTCAGGTGATATAGCTTGTTTTGTTTCAATGCAATGGTCCCCTCTTCTTCTTGGATCTCTAGACAGAGAGAGTCCACTTTACCGCGTGCTTCTTTCAATTGGCTATATAAGGTTCTGTTCCAGCCATGTTGTTTCTCTGCTGTTCTCGATTTTGCCGGCATCAGCTCTCTCCTTCTCCGCTATTGTCAGTTTACGTCTTAAACTGACTACTGTAGCTTTGTTCTTCTTCAGAACAGAGCTTAACTCTTCCATTCCTGTTCAATTCGGTCGCGTTCTTCATTTGTTAAAATTGATGTTGTTTATGCGGCATCCTTTTCCCGCTTCCGCTTCCGTTTGCGGTTGGCTCGTACAATCTTGTAACCGAGGACTCGAATTCGATATTTGTCAATGTAGCGCAATCGCCACATCGGCTGCAGTTTTTGTTCTTGAAGCAATATTTATATCTTCTCGACGTCAAAGAAGTTCCAAAATACATCCTTGGGAAGTCATGTTGCTGTCTTGATGTCCGTGATTGGTGTTCCATCATATCGTAATATATGGTCTTCGACATGATCTTGTATAATCCTGCGGCGCCCAGGTGCAATGAGTGATCTTTTTCCACGTTCGAAAACATCATCCAGGGATTCTGCTGTGGCTAGGAAAGGAGGTCGACTTTGTTTGCAAGTGTGGCCACCGCGGCGCCATTGAATAAATTTATTTGCGTTCTTGTCATCTTGTCTGGGCACGAATGGTCGTAGGAAATTGATAATGCGTGCCACCTCTTTTAGTTGGTCTTCCGTGGCTTCAGTTCCTCGATACCGCGCTCTCTTTACATCTTCCGGCTGTATATCTGTATTTGATCCTCTCTGCTGTAGAAGGAATCGAATGACGTTGAGAAATGCACGTAGCAAAGTTGCTGACGGTTCCTTCGGTGTCTGGTTGCTCTGCTAAGAAACCGTCATTATCAGTTTTGACTTTTGTCTCCCTCCCTTCTATATACTTACAACGATTGGTGTATCCTCTTGCTCTTCAATATTGTCTTCTTCTTCATCTTCAGATAAATCGAAATTATTACTCCCATATGCATCCTCCGTTCGCGCATTTGATCTGGTTGCTCTCGCGGTTGGGATATAGCAGATTTCAGTTTTTCGACCACTGATTGAATAACCCAACCATGCTGCCCTGAAAGCAATGCGGAGTCCAACTGCTTCATCAAGCTCTTGACCTTTTCCTTGCCACCGCTTTTGTCCTTCTTCCTTCTTTTCCTCCACTTTTTCTTGGCGCTTGCGTAAAAATTTATCCAATCTTCGTGGTGCCAAGGTAATCCGCAGGAGTGCAATAACTAAGCCTCTGAGATCTCTGTCAAATCGTTTGCGCGACCAAAGGTTATCCATATTGGTTTTATATTGTCGGACAGCGTCTGCAATAGTAGGACTGTGCCTGAATGAAGCATCTTGTTTGTCGTCATTTACGGCTTGTAGCAACAGTTGCCTTATTTGTTTAAATGTCTTTGATTCCTCCTTTTCGTTGATGGAGCGACCAACGCATCCAGACATAATGTTTGATAGATGTTCAGCAGTGTAAACTTTGCTCTGGTGAAATTTCTGGAGATCTTCTTGCACTGGCGCTACTCGCAGATTTGTCTCTGCTTCCTTAACGAATTCCAAATTGGTTGCAAAGTCTCTAAAGTCGATGTCAACAGCTTTCGTCGTCGAATCCGGATGTCCACATATCTTATATATTTCCCCAGTCGTGACTTTTGTTGTAAATGCTTCAATAAACCTCGACAGAGATTTCATGTGTTTTGACACTATCTCTTGCTCCTTTCTAAAGGCTTCTTGGAGCACAGATGGTTCAAAATCGGAAAGCAGTATGTTCTGCAGGCTTGCAGTGACTGTCCGAATCGCGTTGTTGTTTTCCGGAAGATCACCATCGTCGTCATCCAGTGCTTGTTGCTCTCCCTCTTCCTGATCATCGGTTCTATTGGCTCTGATACTTTTGCCTTGCCTTCCTCCAGATCATCCAATAACCTTTGATAAACTTTTAGCGGATTATAAGTTTTATGTCTCCTGACGTATGTGCCAATGTAACTTGGATTTGGTTTCTGTTCGTCCGACAAGGAGCTGAATAATTGCTTGTGAACTTCTTTGTAAACCGCAGGTGCATTTTTTCGGCTGCGTTCTCGCGATAGAAAATCTTGCAAAGGGACCTTGTTTTTGAGAACCCGCTTCTGGTATGTATCTTCCAGAAACTTTCGCAGCTGCGTGTTGAAGGCTGCTTCAAGATTAGCCTGATCAATAGTCACCGTCACGGCTTGCTTTTTGAAACGTTCATCAGCGGTGCTACGAGCTTCTGAAGGTGCTGGGATTTTTCTTTGTCTTGATCTGATATCGATTCATATAATAGAAATTTGTCACCTATGGAATAGAAAAGGATCCGTTTTATCCAATCTTTCCTAATCAATTCCCAGCGAACGGATAAATTGTTTGGAGTCCTCACAAACCCGAGGGGCTCACTGAGTTATTTCTTTCAGATTCTGAAGTTGAAGAACATGTCATGTAGTCATTCTATTTCCACGACGTCTCTGGAGCCTATTATACTCTTGAAGAGCTTCTGGATAGTTTACTACATTGATTTA